>NW_009216984.1:0-10333 GCF_000690835.1 Fulmarus glacialis | reverse complement strand
TCTGTAGGAGAATGCTGTGGGAGACAGTGAAAGAAAACTGGTTGTATATCATCTGAGACAATTATTTTGCTCTTCAACTGTGTGAAGTTACCACTCCCTAGTAATACCCCACATTTCTCATACTTAAGAAGCCCTCAGTCTTTTTGACCATGTAGAGTTATAAAATCTGCTGTTAGGACAATTTGCTTGGGCCATACTACTGATCTGGTAACGTATGTATTACTTCTTTTCTTCAGGTGCACATATATCAATACTGCTGACCTGTTTTTTGTCAGAATTATGTTTGAATATTTAGATAAAATCTAAAATCTGGTACTATCTGGAAAGTAATTTCTTTTAAAGATTTTAGTAAAGAAATATTAACCAGCTTTATTATTGGGCTAAAGGAAAATTTAGTAGAAATTACCAGTATTATTAGCCTGTTAAACTTCAAAATTGCTTTATGGCTTCCTATAGGATGCTTATAAATAAATTAAGTGAGCTGTTTCATTAAAATCTCCTGATGAAGTTCTAATATGTTTTGCTTTTGATCTGTGTATGGACAGGATCAAAATTATAATTCAATCTTTACATAGATCTGTAGATCCTAATTACAGCAGTGCCCATCTTGCTGAAGGATTTAGCATGGCATATGCATTACTTTTTGATAGAAAAAAAGTAGCTCAATATTTGATTACTAGAGCAAGTATTGGAATATGGTAATCACATATTTGACTTCATCTGCAGTTAGAATGCACTTAGGTTGGATAGTAGTAAAGAGATGGCAAAACCTTTTTTTTCCCCAGTGGGCTCACTGAGATTACCTCAGCAAGCAAGTCTGGCTAGTAATGTGCTGATTCTGTGACAAGGAGAGAAAGTCATAAAAGAAGCAGCACTATAATATAAACAGAGTAAAATTAAGGGTATCTTTCCACTGGGATGATATGTCCCTTAAGAAAATTGAAACATTCTACTAGAGTGTTCCTCCCCCAAAAAAGCCCCAACTGATACAAATGGGTGACTTCATGACTGAGAATCATGGTTTTTGAGATTAGACTGCAGAGTTAAAGTAGAATTAATATGTTGCACTCTCTCAATATCTCTGCAGGATGCTTTGTTCATATAGCTCTTGCTTTTTCATTCAAGCCTGAAGACAATTTAACTGTTGGCCAAAATAAGTGTCATAGTAATATTGTAGGACTTATTTCTTCAGTTGAGATTCGCAAAGCTTCCAAACCAGAAAATTTCATGACTGTTGATAAAGGTTCAGAATTTCTTCTTGATGTTGTATTTTTAAAACCTATGCATGGCTGGGAAAATTAGGCTCCCTACCTGTAGGAATGCCCAACCTGAAAGTTGATATGCACTTTCTGGTTTTCATCCTCACGTGTTACGTGAGGATTTCCTTCCTGCTTGTTCCATTTGTTTATTACCCTAAACATTGTTTACATAATATTTGGTTGGTGGAGGAGTTGCTCTAAAGCCAAAAATGCTTTTGTTATGGCTTAAGAGTTAAGAAGGGAGATAGAGAAGAACGAAAACACATTATGTGGTAGTTTTGATTTGCTGGTGGCTTTACATCAGTTTTCCCCATTCCCTTTATGCCTGATTGCTTCCTTGTCTTGATGAGAAGTGATAAAAAATGGCAAGCAGGCAGATGCTGTAGATGTTTACGATAACATCTGACAGCTAGAAGGTGATACATTTGTGGAAGGGAAAAAGACATTTCCACCACATACAGGGGATCATATAGAGACCTATGCTCAGCTGGCCTTTGAAAGCTGTTTTCTAATACAGGACTGAAAACATTACATGACAATGGTGTATCTGGTGTATCTGAGCTAATGCTAGGGTCCCTTGCCTAGGCTTGCCAGCCAAACAGGTTAAACCCAGAAGCGGTTCTGGTCCAACGTGATGGATTCTGTTTCTATGAATGGTTTCAGGGTGTGAGACCGGCCATGCCATGCCAAAAGGCTTAGTGGGCCTTGCGTTCAGACTTATCTCTTGGCAGAGCTAAGTTCTTGTTTAGTTAACTGGGCAACTATTACAGTGGCATTGACAAATTGAATGCGGTTGTATAGACCAAGATTTTTCAAGAGGCAAGTTTGTAGGTAAAAGTGACTTAAATGATTGTGAGACTGCCAAGTGGCCAGTGGGTTTGGTTCATTTTGAATAATTTTGTGTCACTTTTAGGTTATTATTAACATATAGTAATTAACAGTAATATATTTTTGCCCACTGTCTCCTGAGAAGCATGCAACAGCCCCTTTCCCTGCTCTTTCTGAACTTTATTCTTTTGTCTTAAAAATCCAGCAACAACCAAAAAAGTAAAACGACTCCATACAATTTCTTATTTCTCATTTCTCTGTGATTTGCAGGCCAAATTTGTTTACCCTGTAAGTGCAAGAAAACTTTAACTTGAAGCTCTGCCAGCTCGTGCAGAAATTCGGAATTGAAACTGAGTATCTCACATGAGCATGAAGATGTATCTTACTCACAAATACATGCATTAATCTATATATCGTACACCACCTGTAGCTGGAAAAATAGCGAATGGCAAAACTTTTTGAAAAGCGTGAACCACTAGGTTATGTGTTTATCACAGTTTTGTTTTTCCTGAGGATGCTGAATCTGAAGCCACTGTTACTCTTCTTGTGTTTCAGGTGCTGTAGCAGTTTTGATCCCTCGCCTAGACCTGGTGATTTCTTTCGTCGGAGCCGTCAGCAGCAGCACTCTGGCACTGATTCTGCCACCTCTCGTTGAAATCCTCACTTTCTACAAGGAAAATTTAAGTTTATGGACGATATTTAAAGACATTTTTATAGCTGTCATTGGAGTTGTTGGATTTTTAACAGGGACGTATGTGACAGTTGAAGAAATCATTTATCCTGCATCCACAGTTGTAGCTAATGCAACAGAGAGCATCTCTGTGGACTTAAATGCTACAAACTTGGTGGTTGGTTTAAAGTAATAACCAGGCACTGTGAACTATTTTGTTCCTTAACAAGAAATCCTAGATGGATGGCAGACCTATGTGTTGGACAAAAATTCCGTTTCCAAATGAATTTTTCAAAAATAGCATGCAGCCCTTTCTCACTCTGTTGTTTGTTCTTTCCTTCATTCCTTCCCATCTGCTCCCTGAATTAACCCCTTTGCTGTCAACCTCTGCTCATTCTAGTAAAAAACTGAGTTGATGTCAAGATTTAAAATATATACATGAATATAGGAAGGAAATATGATTTTAGGTTATTTGCAAGAAAAAAAAGAAGAATTTTCATAAGGAAGTCAAGATGCCTTCCTCCTCAGAAAAGGTGGAAGTCAATCCATTCATCGTATCTAGGCACCAAGTCTAGGTACTACTGTTTTCACTCCAGCTCCGTTGTAAGGGTTGGAGTGGGAGCTCAGTGATGCATAGACCTTCTCTTGGCTGTCTCTGATGGGGTGAATTGTACCCCAGTGAACCAGAGGCACTATAGTTTTAGAAAAGAGCAGCTGTGTTTTTCATTTCCATTCTGGGGACTTAGATGTTTGCCATGGAAAAGTTTTTGGGTAGTTGCAGTTGCCTGGCTCTGCTTCCTGGGACTCTGTATGTCTGGAATTAGAGTGCGCTGTGCAGAATGACTGTGACCCTTGTTCAGTCTTTCACATTGGCTCCAAGGGGAGTTTTTCAAGCGATTGGAAGGACCAAGCCCTCCCTGGTTAGCATAGCAGACTACTGCTGGTGGTTGGCTGCATGACAGTAAGCATAAAGGCTTTTTTTTTTCATGCTGACTATCTTAACATTTAAGCTGAAGAATGGACAAGACTGTAAGGTAAGGTGTAGATGTAAAGGCTGGATCTTTTATTAGACCAAAAAATAGCCAGTTAGGAGTGTTCTTGCTGTCTGTTACTGTATGTTCCTGTACCATGAGCTGTTCAGCACAGCCAGACCCCTGCTCCAGGGAAGCGGCAACTGTGATGCTCAGTAGAGCCACAGAGGTATGACTGTCCAGAGCAGCTTAAAGATTCATGATGTTAATTTCTGTATGAGAAAGGAAAGGATGAGACACTACTTTCTAGAATGGAGTGTGTGCCATACTTTCACACGTATAAGCTGTGGGTTATTTGTGAAAGAACTTGAGATTCCACAGCACTGTGAGCTGGAGGGGCACCAGGGATGTCTGCTTTGAAGCCCTTTGTCCCTACAGTGCACCACCTGCCTGCAGGTTGTCTGAAGATGTGGGTTGTCTCAGGACTTGCTTTCAACTGCTGGTACTTTGTAGAGAGGTACAACTTATGTGAGACGTAGGGTATACATGTGAAAATACGATATTTTTTTAGAAAGTAATTATATATCCCTTTTGGATTTTGAATGAAAAGTTACAGGATGTTGTTTATCAGAGCAATGTTACTTTCTTTAATGATGCAAAAACATCCAACACCACAAATAAGTAGTTTTATTTTTTTACATTTTGGTAACTGCTCTCCTGACCCATTTTTTACACCATTTCTTTATCCTTGATTTCAACTATACAAACGTATGAAATGCTGTATTTTTTTTACCTATTGCTAGAAGTCTGTAGACTGCCTATCTATATTTCTATTGGAACATATAATAATTATTTTTGCATCCTTATGTTCTGCCTTAAATAGAATCTGACATGCCCTTTACTGATTTTTGCTTCTTTTGTCCATTTTGGAAGAAAAAAAGAACAAGTTGATAAGTTGGTAATTGGGTAGAAATGATTTTTTTTCAGCAAGCCTGCGCTCTGAGTCCCCAGCCGGAATCCTGATTTTCAGGGTTCTTATTTGACTTTCTGGCTCATACTTCATAGATGACTTTCACTCCAAATGCTAAAGCTATATTTTTGGATTTGTTTTCTAAAAACATTCTGTATTTTGTACAATAAGAACTGTATTTATCATACTCATTCCTGTTATGAAGAAACTCCTTTTTCTAAAGGATATTTTTAATTATAATATTCCCCCAAGAAATCTGGTATGCCAAAACCTCCCTACTGTATTCATACAAATTAAGATAGAAATATATGTAATATTTTGCTTGCCTTCAGTGTATTCCTCAGAAATCTATCACTTGGTAATCTACCATTTGGCATTACAGTCCTAAAATAATATAGAGCTAGATATATCTATATTTGTATTTTCTCTTCAGAATATTTCTCCAGTCATCTACCATGTGGTGACTGTATTTGAGCACTTTCATCTCATGTCAATGAGGGCATTTCTGATAGGCATTCGTTACAGCATGTAGTTCAAACTGCATGTGTTTGTTCAAGCAATAGTTCTGAGCAATGCTCTTATTTTCATTTTAGCATGGACAAAGTTAAATACTTGTCAGGCACTTTAGAGGGATGAATCTCTGCAGGTATGATACTATAGAATTAACCTTTTGTATGAAAGAGGAAGAGCAAACGCAGGTGGTTAGCAGAGAGGCAAAAGGTAACTTCAGCTTTTCATCTTAAAGGTTTTTTAGTCTTTAAGCTGTTTTAAAAGACATTGAATCTAAGTGTTTCCATCTGTTTCATAATGAATCTGTTCTTTACCTAAACCATAGAATGATAGAATATATTTCTGTGCAGCATATTTTACTTGACATTAAATACTTCTACGTGGAACATTTTTAGTGGGACTGATAGGATTTAAATGAAAGTTGTTTTTCCTGTTAGTTTTGCATCTTTCTACCTATGTGTGTTTGGAGAATAAAGGACTGTCAAGTCTATTCATATCATCTGTTCTGCATCGGCTGTGTCCTAGTGAGCAACTCCGAGAAGATGCTTCTGCCAGGGTGCAGAAGGATTTGACCGGTTCAGAGTTTGGTGGTGATCTTTGGCGGGTGCAAGTGAATACTGACATGGTACTATCAATGCAGATTTGCTGAGCTGGGAACCTAGAACCTACATAGGTGGCCTTGGTACCCAGGTGAACACAGCATACCTTTTCAAAAGTCAGGTGACTTGTTTAGAAAGTTGATAGGTTTGAGGAATCTAATCTTAGCCATCAAAGTTTGGATAACCTGCCCCAAATACAAACCCTTACACATCTTACTGCTGTGTCTGACCAGGGAGCAGCCTGTCAAGGAGCAGATTTTCGGACCGATGTATTGCCACTGACTGACCAGGTACGAAGTAGTGTGTTTATGCAGTGGGCCAGTGTTGCCATGTCTAACAATGTTGTATCTTTCGAATCTCTAAAATGTTTATTAATATATTTTGCACAATGTCGATTTTCTCCTACAGTGTAGGATTTTTTTTATTTTAACACTCATACAGTGCATTTGTGTGGCCTGCTCTTTCAAATAGAAAGAGTCAGGAATCAGAGTATCTTGCTTTGGATAAGACTAAAATGTCATGTAGTGAAAAACTACTAAGTCTGAATAATAAGAGTGTTCCTGTGAAACATTGCCAAAGATTTAAAAGATAGGAAATTCTGACAGAAACCTCTTCTGAATAATAAGAGTGTTCATTGAGCTTTTAAAGTACTGTAATATAAATTGCAAGCTAAGATGCAGGGAGTGAAACTGAGAGATTTAATAGGTATGGTTTACATGAATATATATTTAAGGTGGAAATGTACTTTGGCACAAGCTAAATTAAACTGAAAAATGTATGTGATTGGCTTATGTTCCTGACAAGGAACAGAAAGCTATTGTATTTATATATTGTACATGCACTTATATTTTACAGTATAATATTGTTAACAGTTTTAATGTAATTTAATCATTAGCTGCACTATAAGTAACTGGATCATTTTCTTGTCTGTAACTGTTCATCCTCAAATACTGGGCAAGTAAGAGGGTGGATTTTCCTAATGTTCTGTAATTTAAATCTTCTGTATCAATAAAGACTACTATAGTATTATCCTGCTAACTCACTGTTACCCTGCCTGTCACCACTGCTACATCACTAGAAGAAGTAGCTGTCTTAATGCAGAATTTACGTTTGTTTTTCTGTTGAAGTTATCCAAGGAATGGCAAGCGAGTGACTTGAGACTCTCAGGCAAAGTCAAGAGCTGACTTTTCATTGATAATAAATCTCACTTCAAAGTCACATAGGCACTCTTGAAAAACCCCACCTCCACTCCAAAGTTTTTCATGAGGGCACACTTAAAGTTAGGCTTCTGCATCTTTTCAGATGTGCTTTAGCAAATGAGTTAATTTCTAAATGCACAAAGGTAGCCAGGAATTCCCACTGAAATTCCAGTTCCCATTTGGAAAACTGCAAAGAAAAAGCCAGACTTTTTAAAATTGTACGAGCCCTTGCATACTTGGTATGGACTTGGCCTTAACTTTAAGTATGGAGTGTTGGATATTTAGGTATGGAAGAAATTGGTATTAAAGTTCTGTACTTTCTATCTAAATTTGAAATTACTAGTTGGAAACAAAAGTGACAGCATAAGCTTTCATGTTCTCACTAATTATCGGATACCAGGTTTGCAATAATACTTGTATTCCCCATTTCAATACAAGGCCCTTTGAAGGTGTGCTCAGTGAGGCATCCAGAAACACCCAAGCCATTATAGAGTTGCCTGTATAAATACAATTTAGACAGAAGTAGTATACAAATGTCCTTGAGAGTGATCCACTGTTTTATAAATAAGAAACCTGGAATGGTCTGAAAGTCCTCTAACACCAGCAGAGAGACTGTAGCAGTTAGACTGGAAAGATGGATTTCAGTCTCCTGGGAGTCAAGAAGAATTTGAATCCTTATCTCCCTAAAGGACGAGCGAAAGCACATGTATGGCCAAACTCCCTCTTAGACCTAGCTGTTAGGGACATGTACTTTCAGCAGCTGACTTTCAGCAACACTTCTACTTCTGAGAGTCCAAGTCCTTTTAACCTGAGTTTTCAGTTCCTAAATTTTGTGAGTGCTTTAAATCTGTTTATTTCAAAAATTGGCCCTAGGTGGCTAGTTATTGGGAACAATAAATTTCATTATTGTCCTCTAGTATCTGGAGAAGAAGTAATTTCTAAAAGGTTAGACAGAAATGCACATTGTAGCTGACACTTCACATTTTAGATTATTTTGTATATCTTAGATGTCTGTGAGACAAAACTACTGTTTCACAAATGTAAAACACAGAATGAATGCAACAATGTAGTTTTTCTTTTTCAAATACTCATATTTATTAGGCTGAAAATGAACACTTATAAATTGTAGTATGTGTTGTATGGGAGGGAAATTAATTTCCAAGACATGAAAAGCCTCTGTGAGAGATTTGGGTGCATGTGAATGAAGCAGCAATCAGAAACGAGTAAGGTAATTTAAAAATTTTCATTCCTCTCCAGTTTCAATCCCTGATCTTGCAATGAGCATATAGACAAAATAATGAACTGTTGTTGAATTGGATTTAAGAAGTATCAATACAAATATTCAGGCGTAGAATATGTTGCCCACACATAAGCACATCTTGTCATTTTAGTCACTGTAGGATATCTTGCATGACATTGACTTGCTCTTGTTCAAGAAAGGCTTGGGCCTCCTCTAGATCCTGTGTCATATTGACCTCTTCCGTAATTGCAGATGTCTTAGCTATCAAAGGGCATTTCAAACAGCAGTAGACAGCTGTGATGAGGTACCCAAGTCGTGGTCTTAGAAAATACCAGTATGAACTTTTAGAAAGAACCTAGGGCTCAAGTAAGTTGGTTAGATGTAGGTATTGGTGCCATTTGAGATGCATGAGAGCATCTAGACATCCATCTGTTGTTTGCAGATATGACAAAAGACTTGAGCCCTTCCTGATCAGCAGTAGGAGACAAGACAAGATACATAGGGCATCCCAAAGGGCAGTGCATGTCTCTGCTTGGCAGCTGGACTGTGGACAGCATAGATAATGGAGCTCAGAGTAATTTAGCTGACCAGCCACTATGGGGGAATTAATTTGTCTAGACACAGTGCCTGGTGCCATCTTCAGGTGTTACTCCAGAAAAGCACATTTTCCCCTAAGTCTTATCTTTGGTGATACCTGTGCACCTCCATGCAAATGTCCCAGAAATACTGTGGCATCACAAATGACACCACACGCCTGTCTTGAGGCTTGGTCTTGATCCTTTTCTATGCATCTCAAGTGTGCTGACTTGCTGTCTAGGCTTATATGACTACTGTAGCAGCTTAGACATGCAGGTCATGTATGGACATCTATGTCCATGCTATGCTATCTAAATTTAATCTAGATCTGAATACCCCCAGAAGTCATGCTGCTTGCAGTGGCAACAAGAATATATAACTTGAAATGCTGGTGATGGTTTACCACTCTATTTTGCCTTGTTTCCTACTGCTGATCAGGAAGGATTCAGGTCTCTTGTCATATCTGCAAATCACACGTGGATGTCTTGATGCTCTTGTGCATTCCCAGTTGTTTCAGTCATTGCTTATGGCAAAAAAGATATGCATTTTTAAAATTGGTTCTCCTGAACCCTCTTTCATGGGATGGTGAGGGGAGTGGATTTCTGAGCTAGAGGTATAAAATAAAATCCAGATCATGATGTCTGTGTTCGGGATGACCCAGCTCTGTAGTAAACTCTGAACACCTGAATAAGGACCTCGACATGCAGACCTATGGAGTAATTTGTTTTAAATATTTTGCTACCAGTTTTGCTGTAATATTTTCCGTGTGCTTACCTCAGATCATACTATAGTTGCATGTATCCTAATTCCATGTTAAAGTAATAAATTTAAAACATTTCCAACCAGCATAAGACATCACCGGATTGCTCTCCTAAAATCTTCCGTTGTGCCTTCTGCAGAACTGCACCTCCATTTACATATTGTTTCTTTTCAAAATGTAATATAAATGAAGGTGAATTGAAATAGGATTTGTGCTATCTCAACGTGTTGACAGAGATGGGAAAGTGTTACTTGGAAAACTACCAGCTGGAAGTGAGGAATGAGATTAGTCAATGAAAAACCTGAAGGATTCCACTCAGATCTTCTTAGGTAGAGTGAAAGGTAAGAGGGGCATCATGGAAAAGTGATTATTTTATTCGTTTGATACGGCAATGTTTCCAGATGATCTGGAGAAGCGGTGTACATCGCTACCGTTATGTGAGTGATGGAATGTATTATGAGCTTTGTCAGGCCTCCCACTCTTCTGCTTTAATTTATTGCTTTGTATGGAATTATCTGTATTTCTGCTCCTTGTGGGTTTCTCAAGTGTCCAAGTATCCTCTGGTAGAAAATTAAGCAATGCAACTAACATCTGTTATCGTTTATTTTTCACATGCTCTCCACAGTATTCGAGGTGCGGCCTCACCAGTGCCGAGTGCAGGGGCACAATCACCTCCCTGCTCCTGCTGGCCACACTATTTCCGATACAGGCCAGGATGTTGTTGGCCTTCTTCGCCCCCTGGGCACGCTTC
>NW_009216983.1:70805-88571 GCF_000690835.1 Fulmarus glacialis | reverse complement strand
GTCAGGGCGGGTGCACCTGCCACAGGGAGACAGCGAGTGCCTGCCTGGCTGCGCAGCTGCAGGTGGCGTATGGATGAACCGTGTTGTGACATCTGGGGCCAGGTATAAATCTGCATAAAATTCAGAGTTTTGTTCTATGTGGTTTCTCAAGAAAAACATGACTCTCTTGTTCTGATTTTATTTGCAACCAAAATTAAATGGTTGGGTTTGATTAGGAATCTTACAAAGTGGCACGTTTTTGCAAAAGATTAAGCTTTATTTAAAAGAGAGACAGACGCTTAACTACTGTGTTACGAGTCAAGTTTCCAGTGAAGCTCTGCCCTACCTATTCTAGGAGGATGTTTTTTAGGTAGTTTCCCAAAAGTTAATACTATTTCCGTGGCTTCTTCCTGACTTCTGTCCCTGTAAAAGCCAGTTTCACTGAATATCCCATCCAAACAGTGTGCTAATAGTGCGGTGCCTGTTATTAGCACGTAGGGATATTGGAAAAGCATCTCTCCAAAAGGTCCTAAAACCTATCCCAAAATAAAGGCAGAAGAGCTACTGCAGCAGTTACAGAAAAGGCACACCCAGTGAGGGCCTGCAGCTGACTGGTGTTTATTGGAGAGGAAGGGATTTTTTAGCCAACTAATTACACATTTCAAATTTAATCTTAAATTGAAATTCTAGGAGGCAGGTGGGTGGGAACAGACTGGGGAGAGGGTGTCAAAAGCTTTCTTTAGCAGCAGTTAAGTTCCTGCTGTGAGTCATGAAGAAGGGGCCATAATTGCTGCCATTGTTTTCTGTGCTTTTGTACAGCTACCTGTTAGTTATTCATGAACACAACATTATCACTTGCGTTATTTTGGCTCTGTATGAAAGAGATTAACCTGCTGGGGTTGAGCGGCTGAGCAGTACCGCGGTACCAGAGGATAAGAACATAGTCTTTTTTTTTTTTTCTCTTGATTCATCTAGGAATAAAAGGTGTAACAAATAACTTGTGCGATTTTGGATTGTACCGCAAAGTGATTTTTTACCACCTATGTGCACAACTTTCCACTCCATCTCCATTTCTCTTGCTTCTGCTTGTTCTGTGCTCAGCCAACAGGTAAGAGGAGAGGCACGGGTGCTTGCTCTCCTCAAAGAGTCAGGGCTGGTGCTTTGTTACTGGGGGCAGGGAAGCAAGAGGAAGGCAGTCTTCCCTTATATTCAACGGGGATCAGAAAGACATTAGTGCATACGAGCATGTCAGTGCTATTACAGAGCGGATAAGTCTATCTAGTCTGCAATCACACTTAGCTCCGCAGTGCTTTTAGCTGAAGTTACAACCTTGCTGCAGCAGTTATGGTGACTCCCATCTCCTTTCACTCACCCAGAGTCCAGTAAGTCCAGAAGTGCTGCTCCACTCACACAGCAGATTGCCTGCTGAAATATCCCTTTCTTTGCAGCCTACGCTTGTGGGAGAAAGAGAGCAGGAGAGAAAAAGGAGCAGGGCAACTGAGAAGAAGAACAGAATAGTCAGATAACAAGTTTGGTGGTTTTTTTTTTTTCTTTTTCTTCCCAGATACTTGAACATTTCTAAGTAAAGCAAGGAATGGTGAGGAAGACTGTTCCACTCTGGAGTGGGTGAGACTCATTTTTATATTTGACTTTTATTGGAGCTGCCTTAAGGGTAAAAGATAAGCACTGTTTTAGACATCTGTACACAGCAAAACAAGGGAGCAAGGAAAGCTACAGTTTCCCCACCCCCACAGTAAATACCATAATGTGCTGTGTCTTTGATGGGACATGACCAAGTACTTTTATCTAGGGACTGTTTGTATTTTTATTCATATTTTTATTTTTGGATGCAGCAACAGAGGCAAGGGACTGCTTAAAATTTCCTTTGACCTTTCAAAGTGTTCCTGGGAGCCAAAGGTGTTCACAGGAACGAAACATTAAATTACAACCTAGATGTCATGGTTCGGACCTCTAAAAGGATCTGGCAGCTGCAGAAAGCAATGGCAAATAATACCCAGGCCTCTCAGAAATGGCTCTCGATCTCAAGACCTTTCTGAAAGCTAAAATACTCCTTTTAATTCAATATGAACAGATTAGATCCAAGCAAGTCCACCACCATGTGCAAATCTGGAAGTAAAAGAAAGACTGATTTATCTTAAAATGCGTCCATTTTTCTCAATCATCTTTCAAAACCTGAAGGTTCATCTATTGACAGTGTCATACCTGCAAAGGAATCAAGTGATATCTCAGATGAGGGAAAATAAACTAGTATTTCCCTTATTCAAGGAAACTTCAAGTTATGGCAGGAGTGAAATCTCATGTAGCACAGGCTCTGTCAATAATGGCGTTTAGTTCTCTATTGATGTGATGGGAAGGGAAAATTACTCCCAGGGTTTTCTGGGAACAGAGGATCACTTCTCATTTGAGACTCACTGAGGGAGGGTAGGAGAGGGCTGTTGCCTTGGGAAAGGGTCAGTGGTCTGAGGTCTGCAAAATTGTGGCTCACTTAAGGGATTTCAGAAAAACCCAGCTCCTCGGCTCCCTTGCTGAGTGACTAGGACAAGGGCTTAACAGCATATTGTAGAGAAACTGCATGTATCAAACTGTATTTCTTCTCTTATCACCTGTGTCCAAGCAGAGGGTTGGTATTACAAGCACAAAATAATGAAACAATTTAGAATTGTCATTATATCTTAGTTTCTAATAAAGACTTCACTGCCACGTGGGTTTTTTTTCTCAGAGCAGTTGTACTCTGCCCTGACTCAGTCTCACCCTGAGGAGTTTCCAGCTTCACCTGACCCTGGGAAACAGAAAATGGGGTACAAGAAAGATGTGGTTGTTCTTTCTGTCTGCTGCTCAGTTCTGCCCTTCCATGCCTTTTCCGCCTCATTCTTCAGCTTTCTCTGGCTTTTTGCAGTTGTCATTCTTCAAAATCCAAGATAGGATTGAACTAAAACCTTGAGCTAACAGTGGAGTGCCAGACTAGTGTACATTTTTCTCCCAATTAGAATGGATGAAAAGCTCAGTGAGAATATTCGTTGCGTCTCTATCGCTTGTATTTACACCATGAAATCTCTGTGCAGGTCTTCACCCCACGAATTGCCTTGGCTTTGGCTCACCTTTGCTCAAACATCAGAAACTCATGAAATGCAAAGTCAGATAGCTTTGAATGCTAAACCACACGGAATATTTGTTCTTCAACTGGACAAAACTTTTTTATAATAAGGGTTCAGATGCAGGTGTTTGCTAGATTATATTCTCTTTGCTGTGCACACGGTGTTTTCTGCTCCTAGGGCCCAGGAGATCAGAAAGCTTGCTTTCACAGAAAGCTGCCTAAGACAAATCAGAATTAAGAAAGAAATTGCGTTACTAAAATCTTCTAAACTTATTCTGTAGTGCAGTATTACCAACAAAAGCAAAGTAGAAATAGAAGACAGATGAAGAACATCTTCATCACAACAAAACTGCATTCCTTTCTGGAAATAAAAACTTCCCCTATGTGTGCGCACACTTGCACCTATTTGTAGATCATCCGTTATGGGTGCTGGGGGCATCTACTCAGTCCTTTGCCTTCCTGCCCCAAGGCTGGGTCTTCCAGTGCAATAGGAACTGGTGGGCACCAAATTTACCTCTTCACTGGCAAGTGTGCAGTGCACCTGTAACACATTCTCATGCAGACTCTGAGATATAGAAAAATAATACAATAAAAATAACCCTGAGAGCTGCCAAAAGATATTTTTTCATTTTGGAAGGCTTTGCCCCAGCAAATCAGTTCTCCGTGTACCAAAGATAATTAGGGCATCTTATTTAAAACTTACGATCTAATTAGTGGCTTTAATGGTATTTAATTACACAGAGAGCAACAAAGCAGTTATATTTCCTACCAGGCTTCTTCTAAGTCAAGGTGCAGGTACTTATCTAGGGCCATAAAGGAGAGTGGCTACCACACTTAACATCTAATTACACAAAATTGTCCACAGTAATTATGAGCAATGTGATTTTATTTATTTGGCTTAATTACTGGGGCTATGCACAGTCTCTGACCTGGCACGGTGACAGGGAGGACAGAGGGAAGACAAAGTGCCATCCCCTGCGTGAACACCATGGTGAAACTGCAGACTCCTCATCCTGAGCACAAAGACAGAGCCTGGTCGCAGACCAGCAGTGCCCCTGAGGACTCAGGTACCCTCTGATCTGATAGGAGCCGTGCATGCACATGGTATGGACAAAGGAGTGCGTTCACAGAGCCCCATGAGATACTTGAGATGGATGTTTCATACCGTAAGGATCCCACTGTTAACAGCGGGTATAAAAAGGACAATTCATCTTTTTATTCAGCAGAAGGGACGCTTTATCCCCACCATCAACATCTTAAATCTTTCCCAGACACCATCCACTGCCGAAACGTTGTAGAAACTTCCAGGGCATCTCCAAAAAGTCCATGTCTTGCAAAGGACCACTTTTCACTCTTGGGGAAGCATAGCAAGTTTTTTGTCTGACTGTGGATTCTTCTTGCTCATCTCCTTAACTTTTAACGTCTGTATGCATGGACATAAACCCAGGTGCAACTTAAACCTTGTAAGTGCCTGTCATGAAAGAAATTTGCTCTATATTCGGATCAACCTCCATTATTTGCAAATCCCAACAGAATGAGTAACTATAGTGTGTTAGTCCTTGAATCATTGAAAATAGTAATAGGTCATGAGGAGTATGAGTGAAATGTGGTTCTTTTGATTTGCCCTTTTACACCATTGGGCCAGGTGGACATGTGTTAGTGAGAGATGTATTAGTGCTGTCATCAGAAGAGACCAAAGTCCATCCAGCCTATTACACTTCTTGTGACAATAAAAATAACGAGTGCCTAAGCAGGAGTGTAAGAATAAGAGATTGTTCAGTTTATATTAGTATCTTTTGTTATTGCCCAGTCTCTGTCCTCTCATTAATTAATTATCCGCTGATGAGAGGGGTACCTTTGAGTTGTAAAATTTAAAGAGATATATCATCTACATGCCAGAAAAATAGCTGGCCTTATGCCACAGCCTTAAAATACAGCATTTCAAATACTTGCACTTCATAAAAATTGCAGGCAGCGGCATGTATAGCTCTGCTTCTCAACTCATAGCCCCTGGACATTTCCATGTTATAGCAAATCGCTTGTTCAGTGGCTCACTAAGATTTTTGAATTAGTAGTAAATACATTTTGACCTTATTTTTCTCCTGATAATTGCTCTATTTATAGAGAAGTCACTGATTGTCATGCTAATTTCCTCCATTTGAGGATTACATTGGCTCCATCAGAAATAGTCTGTGGTATATCCCATTTGAAAAAAAAAAAAAAAGAAAGAAAAAAGCCAAAAAAGGAAGCTGTCTCCTTTAAGAGTGGATTTGCTCTTGTTCCCCTTTTTTAATGAAAGCTAGAAAAATACTTGCTGGTGAAAAAAACAATGATAACTTTCACTGACAAGTTAGGTCATTCTCCTCCTTTAGATACCAGTTAGCTGTATTTTATGCCTTTGTTTTCTAGAAAGTATTTGAGCATCAGCTTAGAGTAGAATGGCCTATCATAATAAAATGTTATGTTTCACATAACCTATCAAAATATCTGTGGCCAGATTTAAAAAAAAAAACGAAGCCTGATTTCTCAGTATTCAGGGCCAGTGTTCAGATCTGGGCGAGGGCAAGACTTTTTTTTTTTTTCCTTTTAAGAAATCCAACCACGAGTACTACTTTATTTTCTTTGCTCCATCCGTGAGCTCATATGGACCCAATCATTTGAGATGCCTGAGCAAGGAGTTCTCGAAGCATCCAACCTTGCTCAGAGCACAGAGCACTTCTGCAGCACTCTCCTTTCCTTTTTAATCACGCAGCACCACGAGTGCGCCCTGTACTTGGGGCACCTTTCCCCCCCGCCGCAGTGAATCACGGCATGGGTTGGTGGCCGCTGGCTGGGAGGTCCGTGTCTGTCGGTGACAGCCTGGTGGCTGCAGCGTCTAGTTCCTATTGACACAGCAGCTGGGCCAGTTGTAAATCTGGGAGGTTTTGTTCTGAGAGCAATTAACTGGCCCGCAGTCTGAAGAGTGATGGAGGGACCTTGATCTCACTACGGCTAGTCACCACCGCCTGCATCGCTGGAAGGTTGCTCAGGCTTGAGTCACTGCCGGTTTTATGGTTCAGTACCACAAAGCAATTAAGAGCAAGTGAGTGAGCATTCCCAACCTTTGCTAAAAATCGCAGCTGTTTATCAATGTGTCAGGCTGTTGGCAGATTCAAGAAATCTAAATTTAACAGGTGACTGGTTCCTCCATGCCTGGCTGCAGCCAATGGATCTTCAGGATACGGTGTCCCAACTGGGCAGCCGGACCAAGCTGGGGAGGAGAAGTGAATGAATGGGGCCAACTCCAGAGTTCAGTGCAGAAGAGGCTTTTTTACACCACAGCTGCTTAATGACTTTTTCAATTGATTTCAGCAGTGCCGCTTTTCGATTACTGATTCCATCCCAGCTGTTGGGCAGAAAAATGGGCTTAGGAAAATAGAAAGGAAAGAGAAAAAAAAAAAAAAGAGTACTCAGACACCTACCATAACGCAGTGACATTTGTCCAGATACTTTATACTGAATTGGGAAAAAAGAGAGAAATGGCAGTTCCTCCCATCGCTCAGCCCATGTCGTGGAGGCGAGTGCGCATGTACTTCCTTGCTTTCAAGCCCCAGTTCATCCGTGCTCGTTGACCTGCTCCTTGGTTTGGAACCAGCTGCAGAAAGCAGCTGTCATCCTCTGTTACTCTGCCAGCCCTATTCTTAAGGCAGCCATCAAAGTCTGGCACTGACTGAAGGCAATTCAATTAGCTGTGACGGTCAAAAGAAACCGAGGGTCAATTGAAATCTCTTTTCTTCTTCCCCACCCCCTTGCTCTCTCTATTTTAATCTTGAAGCCTGGAGACACAGGAGTCCACCCCCATCTTGGGAAGTTTTTGCGGGGTAAGGATGGGAGTAGGATGTGCCTACACAGGAGAAGCTTACTACAGCGAGGAAAAAAGGACAAAAGAAGGGGAATACACACGAGGGAGAGGAGTGTGTCTTTCCTCGGTCCTGCTCCGCTCTTGTGCTGCCTCCTTAAGATGCAACGAGCTTGGGAAGTGGCGCCTTGTTGGATGGCTTGTGATGTGCTTTGGCTAAATCGGATAGTAATAATGAAATCTCCCTTAGCTTTACCGCTGCCATCTGCTCCATGCCAACCACAGTGGCCATTTCAGACTTTTATCAGACCTGTGGGTTTATTCCCAGCATGCCCAGAGGAAGGAGGGAAGGTGAGAGAGAGGAGGAGAGGGGGAGGAAGACAGGAAGGTAGAAAGCGAGAGCTGGGATGTGGTGCCAGGCACAGCTGCTTTCGCAGCCCCCTCTTTGCAGCCAGCCTCCACAGCTCCTTGCTAGCGTGCAAATAGTTGTAAAAATAAAGGTCAAACAGATAATCTTGATAAATATTTAATAGTTACTGTTTTTACATCTCCCTTATTGTTATAGATTGAATGTCTAACACTTGTGACATCTGGCACGCACTGAGCTGGAAAGGAACATGTACAGTCTCGCCTGGTGCAGGGGGAGCGGGCACCAGGGCACGGAGGGGATAGCCTCCGTGGAGCTGGGAGCCACCGGGCCACCAGCTCGGCCACTTCCATCAGCCCTGCAGAGTCTGTCTGGTGTTTGCTCAGGAACAACTGCTTCCACTGGCAGCACAGACCCACCTATTTTGATTCAGTGAGGCCTCACATGGGGTTCAGTAAATCACAGCATCGGGACTCTGGGTTCCCTCATCCCTCTCTGAGTTAATTCTCGTTAAGAACCATCTGCACGCAGGTAAATTGGATGTGCTGTGGCTATGATTAGCAGCTGTGGGGTCACTGTGGGCCTTCATTCTTTAGAGATGCAGGTAGTATTTGGCTCAGTGGGTTTATCACAGGACTGGAGACAGATTTCAGCCCCGGTGGGTTCTTGCTGGACAATTTCCAAGCTGAAGCAAGTCATAGGGAGATTAAATGAGACTTCTGGTGATATCGTTGTTGACCTCAGGGTCCTATCAACCAGCCAAGTAGTTATGGCAGAGCAAACGCAAGCTGTGCTTTTAAGGGATTGCTTGGCAATTAAATGAACTGTACGTTTCTTTGTAGTAGCTGGTAAGAAATCATCCACCTCTGCACAGCAGATGAATACTTAATATATTGTGGGAGTTTTTCAGTTGTCCATGCATTAATTCATTGTGATCAATAGAAAACTCAGGGTGCCCTGCAAATGGTATTGAGAAAGAGGAACACATTTTAGACACTTTTAAATCTCTAAGACTGTGCAACATAAGGGTCTCAATATAACTTTCACTTTCTAGAGATCCTGCATGAAGCATTTCACTGGGCTTTGGAAATCGCTGGCAGTAATGGTTATCCATATGGAAGAACTAATGACCCTAGATAACGAATGAATCAATGTGACAAAAGGAAGAGAATCCAGCTCCACGCTCACTGCTTTGCATGGCCTGAGTCTTTGTACAGCAGATGAGAAATGCCAACGTAGTGGCCTGGCCATGCATCACAACCACTTCTGCACTGGAGCAATCAGTCCTAGTTTGGACAGGACAGCCCAGGGATTTAGATCCCCGTTTCACCAGCCTAAAGACCCTTCAGGATGCTATTTTTGTCCTGAGTAGAAACTGGTCTTGGAACAAATAACTTTCCTGTATTCTTTCAGCTGGAACGTGAGATTTTTTCACTTTTTTCCTTTCAACCTGTGCCTCTAAAAATTCAGCTATACTCAGAGCTGTGCGTGCCTCCCTCCTCCCCCCTGCCCCAACCCAATCTTCGTCTCATTCACATTGCGAGGAACATGTCATTAACATTTGACAGTGATTCCTTTCCCTCTCCATTGCTGCATTCTTTTTTTTTTCTTCTTTTGTTGAAGCTTTGCCACCCTATTTTACAAGCTACACAATGTGGAAGTTGGCAGAAAACCAGGTTCAGATAGAATTCAGAACTGACTCTACATATGAATTTAAGAGGTGCCGGCATTGGGGTAGCATATTATGCTCCCAAACAGCCTGACACAAATAGGGTAAACATCAGTGGCAGTTGAGGACTCACTCAAATACTGTTTAAAGTCCTTAACAGAAAAAGAAAGACTGATGGTTTTGACTTCGATGGGAAATAGTCTTCTGTCAATATGTCAACGGGCTGCTAAAAAGACATGCACTGGTACTGCAAACTTGCATTATTCCAGAAAGGCAACATGTTCCCTCTCCAGCAGCTAATGAACAAACATGGTATCAGGGCAGTAACCTCAGGGAGATGCAAGGCAGATGCTGTAGCCATCAAAGTAGTGTAAAGCAGTAAAACCTGGAAGGTCTGGAGCTTACATATGAAATTATGACTAATACTGTATTTTGTGGAAAGGAAGGGGACAGGAACTCTTTGGGATTGGCCTATAAACGGGCATCAGCAATGTCTCTCATCAAAACATAGTCCACTGAACACTTTAGGAGTATAAGTCTGAATAGTAACTCCTAAGTCATCAAGTAAATCTCATTTTCCAGCCTGTTTGCAAACATCTCTCTGTATCCAGTCACTCCTGTATCACTGACCATTTCAGTTGTCAGGCGTTATTTCTGCTCTGACTGGATGGTCAAAAATTCTACAATTAGAAGAAAGTCAATCAAATATTAAGGTATATTTAAAAAGAAAGAAAGGGGAAAAGCCCTTTTGCCTGTGAACTTCTGCACAAATAGTCACTGAAGTGCTTGTGGTATTTTTACTTTCTTGGAATATTCTTGAAACAAAGGCAAAAACTATCACTCAATAAGTGTTCACAGAGTAACAGTAAAATAGGTCAGAAACGCAACTGGAACAAATGTGTTTGAATAAAAGAAAGCCAAGCAAACACTGCAGATACTAGAACTGTGCAAACACAGCAAATAACATAAAGCTTCCCCTCAGGAGAAGAACAATATGCAGAAATCTTGATGCTTTGGTTTGCTTAGTGCAGGACCCAATAGAGAATGAAAATGGTTGTGTCCTACACCTTTTAAATCCTGAGGGAATCAGTTATCGTGTTTTTGTGTGCAGACTGTAAGGGACATGTGGGAGTCAGTGGTGACATTTGACTTGTATGAGTTAGAGCAGCCTCGTGGCAGCTCTGAATTGGGCTGTAATAAGAATTCCACCAAAGAGCCAGGGATCATTGAAGTGTATTGTGTGATAGCTGGGGTTACAGTGTCACCATCCACAGAAAATCCAGAGAATCCCACATACTATTTCACGGGAGTAACATCTAATAAGTGCCTACCTTCCAATCTTGATGTTATTTCAGGCTCCAAAGGCCACATCCCAGGTAGAGATCTTCCACAATGGTCAAAACAGCCTCGTGTTGACCTCTTCCACAAAAATAGCATGTTGACGTAAAGAGAGCCCACAGCCTTTGAAGCAGTATGCTTTTGTGTCCTGTATTGAGGACCTAACAAAACTTCCCTTGTCCAGGCATTCAGGATTACTTCTTTTGTTCCCATGGGGGCATCATCTGCCCTTCCCATACCGCATCCTCACTGCTGGTCCTATTTGAGAGTTTTGAAGGCTAAATCGTCACACTGATGTACGTATGAAACTTGTACTTCTCCGTCCCCTGAAGATATTTAAAAAAACTTCTGCAAACTCTGTGTTTCTTTCTCCCTGTGTCCCCATGGCTTCCTCCAGTGGGTGGCACCGTGCAGCAGCTGCTTGCCCTGCCTGGGAGGAGGAGAGTGTCTGAGAGGCTCACACTGTATCCTTGTCTGCAACTCCTCTGAGCTTGCTGGCTTTCGCTTATTGAATTAGGATAAATTGGAACTTTCATAGAGGGTGATATAAATCATTATCTCAAGTTAGCAGATGCGGACTCACCAGGGTAGAGCTCTGTTAATAACTCCTTCGGATTAGGGCTGATTGGTACAATTTGAAACTTGTTTCTCTCAGCTTGATCAGTCTAGTTGTAACTGTGGCAATTATCCCATTTCGCTTTCAATAGCTCAGCACAGAGGAACTGCTGCCTCCGATCCACCCCTCTTTAATGAATCCAGTGTGATATGTTTGGTCCCGTGGACAAATATGCCCTGTCTCCCCCCTACTCCAAAATAAGCATTAAAAAAAAAAAAATCCTGTGTCCAAATGACACATAGGTATGTGTCTTTTAGGGAGTGAGATGCTAAGTGTCCATGTAAACATCGTTTAGGTATTTGGCTGCTGAAAAGCTTCTCTTCATTCTTACAGCATCATTTGCACTTTTTGGCAGTCTTCCTGCCTGGGAAATTAGATGAAAAAACAGGGTTTTGTCCAAGCATTGAAGCTGCTTGAATAGATTCTGATAAATGTGTTACATGCTAAATTTGTGGGGTTTTGTTAAATAACTTATCTGGTGATTTTTTTCTTTTTTTCTCCAGCAGTCATTAATAAATGATTTAATGAGTGAACACAGAATTCTCAGAATAATATATTTGACAAGTATTTTCTTTCACTCCTCTATTTGACTCCAACAACAAGTTTGTGTCTCAATTTAACAGACCCTTGAAGAACACACTTACCTTTGGCAATAGTTTTAAATTAATCTCTTTTTAGAAGGACACTTAAACAAGTGTTTGCTTTAAGCCCATGTTTAGATCTTGCCTCAGATATTTTGCTGGTCCACGAGCTTCAGCAGTAAGGTTGACCTTGTGCTTAAATCATTGCAGTAGTGGTTTACTTGCAGTTATCAGCTCTGCTGCTGACTCTTTATGGGCTCTTTCCAGTAGCCCATATATATTAGAAGAATGAGTTGCATATGATTTCCATGTTTCCTGTGATTAAGAGCTGCACAAGTGTCTTTGAACCCTCCCCAGCCTACCTTAGCTCTCAAGCTATAAAATGAGCATTCACTTTCCTTCCAACCATTGTCTTATCTTTCTGGTTGTAATTTTTTTAAGCCAAGACTGTTGCTCACTTCTTGTTCATACAGCACCTCATACCATGTTTTATGAAGACCATAAAATGTTAGAGATTAAAATACACGGACTGATTTGTCTCCCACTTACAGCACCAAAGCTGTACATCTAAAGAAACATTGCTGATGCCCACGGAAACATGCCACTGAAAGCAACAGCATGATCCCACCCAAGCTTTGATTTCTAACAGTGGGAATACGAGAGCTTTCCCATTTTGAATTCAGACCCAGTGCACATCCATTCCTGGAAATTTTGTGAGGGTGCAGTGTAAATAAATGATGGTGTCCTGAAGTTTCGGAGAAGCAGCCACTCCCTTCTCCCCACTCTTGCCAGCTGCCTCCTGCTCGGCTCTGAGTGCTCAGCCTCTTGCAGGGGCTTGGACAGCTCTGAATCATGCTGCTTGCAATATGTTTCTGCTAAAAATAATAGTAGTAATTAATGCTCTTAGTTTTAGTGCTGCCATCTGCCTTGATGCCAGCCACAATGGCCATTTTCCTCTGTGTTCCCCAAAGTGGGAAGGAGGAGGAAAGAAAGGACAGAGGCAGCTGCTTGTGCCTTTCCCCAGCACCTCTGCTTCGGCTGGCAGTGATTTGTCTGCCATGGGGGTAGCCCGCTCTTGCAGAGACAGCAAGAAGCACTGAACTTCCTCAGAGCTAAAGGTAATAGAGCTCAAAAAGAGACATGCATGAAAGAAAATACTCACACAGAGTATAACTTCTCCTGAAGGGTATGGATATACAAGTAAATAGCCCAACATTTATAGGAGAGGGTTTTTTAAGAGAGGGAGCTCTATAGCATAATTTTGGGGGTATCTATCTAGCTATAGACCACACGAGATAATGAGGAAGGGAGGGGTGTTGGAAGTTTGCATTAGCTCAGTTACTGTGATGGGATGGTGAGAGGTGAGTGCAAGGAGTCCCGTTCTCCTCTTTATCTGTGGAAAGCGGCTGTCTTGCCTGGGCCATGCAGATGTCCGGAGGGCACAGGCAAGTTGGGGAATTGAACAAAAGAAAGTGGCAGAGTGTTTAACAAACAGCATCACAAAAGGCATCTGTCACAATCCATCGCCTTCTGTTCCTCTGCGGCTCCGCCAGAGCCTTTCCCTTTGTCTTGCCTCCTTCCCCTAACTACAGAATTTACTTACTGTCCCACTGGAGAACACAAGGGCCACTTCAGGTTCACAGGAAGGGAAGTGTCTGTAGAGACAAAAACACTCACCTGCGTGCAGACAGTAAATGCAGCAGTAAAAGTAGTCTTTACCCATGGCAGGAAGATTTGGGGGATCAAGGTGGCAGAACAGTGTAGAATGCAGCCAGGACCCCTTCAGTTCTCAAGATAGGGAACTTCTAAAGGCTGTACAAAACCTCTTCTCCCTGATCCTTGCTTAGCAAGCTGGCGAGGCCTTTTTCTGCTATCAGAGGAGAAGAGCTATCACACGTCAGCCAGCCACATCTCTCCTTCACAGCGAATGACGCTTCAGAAGGCAACCTGTTGGTCTTAGTCCTATCTGCCACGAGTGTGCTCTGGGATGCTTATTTTGACTAAAGCAAGGAGAAAACAGTTGTTGAGGGTTAGGAAAAAATGTGAGGAACTGCAGCAGCCCAGATTTTGATATGGCTGGCCTAGAAGGAATGTTTTTGATAATCCAAAATCTGCACTGCTCCCCCAGGCTCCCAACCCTCCACAGCCCGAGGCACCATGTAGTTGAGCTCAGTCTTAGATCTGTTCCCTCCGTGGGCCAGAAGCTTTAGCTCTCATGCACTGCTGGTAATGATCTGACAAACTGCAGGGTTTTGAGCAGTTTTGTACATGGGGCTTATATTCCTTGCTTACCTTCTTCCTTGGATGTAACCCTGGTGTCTTAAATGGGAACACATGCTCAGATCCCTTCTTCCCCCCCATCCCCAAATGGTGCTGAAGGGATTTAAGGTGAGAGTTTCAGCCCAAAGCCATTTAATCCTAGCAGTCATCTCCAGCCAGGCTCTGGGGTGAGTTACCAGGGGGATCTAACAGGTCTGTAGCTCTTTCATCAATCCTCTTTGGTATATGCTTGGCTTACGCAGGAAGGTACATTCTTCAATTGCATCAAAACCCAACCTAGCCCTGCAAGCCTAAACTGAGCAGCTATAATATAAATTCAGATAACCACCTTAGCAAGACATAAGGTCCCTGCTAAGGCTGCTCACTTTTGCACAAGTAGCTAAGCACTTCCCTTTAATCCAAATATTTGAGATTGGCAAGAGTTTTTGTCAGGAAAATATACATGTTTACAAGGTGACACAGTAATGTTCACGGTCCACCAGTCCTGCAGACGGTAGTTCATGTCTTGTTTTGGGGGGCTTTTTGGGTTTTGCAAGGGTGCCTCTGCCAGAAGCAGAGCAGATGGTTATATCTCAAAGGGGGTTTGAGACTAACAGGCAGGCCCAGTATGGACAGGCTGTGGCTGTGGAGAATGCGATGAGTATTCATGTGAGAAGAGATCCCAGAAGGTCAATATTGACTATTCATTATTCACTTAAAATATTTGCCATGCAATTTGGGACTGAGACAAATTCCCATGACAGAGGTGACCAGCCACACTATTTGACTAAAAAACATGATGTTATCATAAACAAGGACTGAGCCAGTTTCAGAAAAATTGAGGAGAGAAAATTATTCATCCACTTCTTTGCTAGAGTTCTAAAAAAAAAAGTAGTGTATAAAAATCTGGATCAGGTAATAAATTTCTGCTTTTTAATCAAAAAAGGAAGAAAAGTTGTAAGAAATGTCAATTGTGATCAATACTTCAACCAGGAGAAATGGCATTATCATGAGTGTTGCATGGAATTGAACAGACATCACCTGGCATTTGCTGTCATAGCTTGGCAGCTATCCAGATAGGTGGCTACTTATCTTTAAAGGTAGGAAAGATCTTTCAGTTTCAAAGTTTTTTCTTTTTTTTTTCCACTTTGAAAAAATAAATTATCAAAGTCAAACTTTGCTGTGAAACAAAATTCCAGGCAAAAATAAAAAACCACAAAAACCACCTCCAACGTATTTAAAAAAAAAAGAAAAAATACAGCTGCTCCATCTCCACTTGGAATTAGTAACTTTTAATTTGTGGATACTATTGATAGTGTTTTTTTACAAGCTGTTCTCTATAATGCGGAAGAATGTTACTTTCTTGTTTCAGTCAACATGCTCTGGCAAGCATGGTGTGATCCAGCTGCAGTACAACTCAGAGCCGGCAGCCAGGAGACCCAGATCTTCTCATGACATAACCAACTCAGAGCAAAGAGATAAGGCATGCAAAAGTACACAAGTATTGTAGTAGGACAGTCATGAAGGAAACATGTCAAGGAGCAGCATCTTCAAGAATGCAGAGAGCTTGTGGAGAAAGCAATTATTTTTTGAGATAAAGGATCCCTTAGAAGAAGCAGAAGGACATTAGGACACCTCCAGGGTCCAACAGGGGCATCGTGATCCCAGAACTTTGTAGGTTGCAGGTTGTAAGAGTGTAAGAACAATCATACCCGGCTAAAGGGAAGGCGCAGCTAAGTATCTTCTCTTCGTTGGTGACTAGCAGTGATGGCTAAGGGAAGCATATGGCTCTAAGTGATATGTGAGGACTTGTCACTCAAATATAGTCACCAGTCTAATTCCCACCATCACAGCATGTTCTATAGATTCTGGTTTGAAGACGAGAAAGGCATTTTAGCAAAATGTCCTAGAAAAAATAATCAGACCTTCTGCTCCTCAGAGCAAGCAAAAAAGGAGAGTTGTATATTTTGCTGGTGAAGATGTATTTTCCCGCACTCCAGCATAGCAATTGGTTGAGCAGGGAGTATGGAGCTGCTCAGTCATGTGCAGGACCCATGTCTCCATCCTTCACATTGCCTGGTGCTATTGCACTCCCCAGAGCTCTCTGCTTCCCCAACCTTTTTATGCTGTCTTATTATTATACAACCTTTGTCATGCAAACAAGAAAACAAAGGTAATTAGTATAACTGAAATCTATATTATAGCTTGTTGGTCCCTCCAGTGTCCCTCTGTCTTTGTACTTAGAAACAAATGATGAAGGTCTTGGGAATCTTGGACTAGCCCAAATTCCCTATCTTCAAACCCAGCTTCATCTCCCCCTCCCCCTGCCTTGGCCCTGGAAACAAGAGAAAGTGTAAACAAACATAACAACCTCTAAAGTATTTCAATAACAAAATAACTAAAGCAATTCTCCTAGGGGCTGGTAAATAGCAGGCAAGCTATCAGAGCCCAGAGGGGGAAAAGTTCAGCCGAAACTAGTTACAAAATCTCAAGATGCAGTGTGACAAACTCCAGCTTGCTCCTACTCCTGCACGGCATTGCCATTTTCCCGCAGAATGACAGTTTTCAATTACTGGACTGTAGCTAAGAGCAAATTGTGCACTTCAGCAGCTGGAGTTCTCTCTCCTGATTTTCAAACGTGGCTGGGTAAAATGTACAGGGGCAATGAAAATGGCTTTCTTTACACAGCTAACTGAACAAGGACAAGTCCAGAGACTGTCAGGAGAAGAGAAAGTGAAAAGGAACAGCAAACAGGGAGAGAGAATGGCTGCTGGGTTGATTTACCCCTGTCTCCTCCCCCAGCAATGAGACTTCAGCTGTGCATGCTACAAGAGCAAGCCTGTGTCAACCTGTCTGCCTAAACTTTAAACACAATTTAGATTTTTTTTTCCTAAATGACTAATTCTCTAAATAGACTGAGATCTGGATCCTGTTATCCTCATTCTTACACATGTAATAAATTTCCCCTTTCCCCCATTAGAGTCTCCCATTAGACCAAAACCTGGATTTCTGGATGTAAGGGTGTACTTGAGCTAAAATACATCCATGGGGGTCAATCCTCCTTGTATAACCCAGGCAGAAGAAGGAGACAAACCCAGGCTTAACAGGGTATTAGAGGTGTTGCATTGGGTACTGTTCAACTGAAGTGTGGAATAACTTGGAGGAAGTTATTCTAATAAAACATTTGTCCTAATAAAAGCAAACCTGGAGAGACTCACCAGCCTTTTTCTCCCTATTCCGTGCAAGGCAATTTCATCTGGATAGAGAAGAGACTCACTGAAGTCTGGGGCAGATTTTTCCTGTTTCCTCTGGGGGAGTTTGGGTCTGTAATCAGCTGCAAACCACACAGCATGAAGGAACCAACAGGGCTGGGGGGACAGGCTGGCAGCACCCCGAGCTTGTTCACAGCTGCCTTGAACGTTGTCCACAGAGTGGAATTGATGAAATCTTTACTGCTGGGCACCTTGGGATCAGTCATTTTGACCTTTTTTTTTCTTTACACCAAATTAATGTTTTAACATGACTGCATTATTTTTCCTGCAGAAACCTTTGCCCTGTGAAAGGGGACTCCCCTGCCCAGGGCTGCTGTGAGTGCACTTGCTAGAGAAGACAGTGAGCCCCACTGCAGGGCTCAGCCACAGGCTGAAAGGCTGCTCCATGCTTCTCTGGCATCACCTTCTTTCATCCCCCATCAGCATAAGCGACATAGCTTGGAAAAATAAAATGTTACAAGTGCTCTGTTGTTTCAGGTATTGTAAAGAGATCCAGTTCTTGGCTGAGCCCCATGCCATTCCTGACTACCATCCTCCAGCGTGCCACCTTCATGCTTCGGACAGCCACTGCCTGCGCACAGACCCCTGATGCAATGCAGGGCAACTGAGAGCTCAGCTTGGGAGGCTGCCATTTTCCTGCACCCAGTGAGTAAAGATAACGCTCTTGTCTAAACAACATTAAACCTCTCTGACAAAGGTGGAGAACCTGGAGAAATTTCTAGTCACGTATGA
>NW_009216983.1:57734-70774 GCF_000690835.1 Fulmarus glacialis | reverse complement strand
TTCCTGGTGAACGGGAAGGAGGAAAACAGAGGGTAGGGCTAGATGAGTACATTTAGTGGTGACATGCCATTTTTAGATGTAATTATGTAAATTACATAATTCATCTTGAAATATTGAGGTTTTTTTCTGTATTTACTGCAATTACGTCAATTGACCTATTTATGTTATCTGACGTGCTTATCATTAAAATGGGACAATATATCCCATTAGATCCTCTTACTACATTGAATGGAATGATGATGAATTATATCATAAAAAGGAGCTGGGCTACGCATCTCTGAACATGGGATTTGAAGCTTAAAATAAAACAACAACCTACCATCATAATTTCCTGCCTTAAAACTTCATCTTACCCTGTTGGGAAACAGGCTCAGGGTTCCCCGCATGGGATTATTCCGGTCCACATTTATATCAATAAGATATTTAGAAAGCCAAACATACTTTGTTTTTCTAGGACCTATTGTTGTGTATGATGCAGAGGCAACATGCCTAGAGAAAAATCTAACAAACTTGACTCATGTGTATGACTTCATTACTATGAGTATCTCCTCTGAGAGTGGAGGAAAGGGGGTTTTCCCAACTACATTGGTTATAACTTCTTAGAAACCACCTTCTGCTTTTCTTGTGCATTTGAGATCTCAGAGCAATCTCAAAGCAAGGAGAGCTCCGGATCTATGGAAAGGTTGGGAACAGTATTCTCCCACTGAGCACAAGTTAAACACAAGCCTTATTCTCACAACTGGTGCTGATGACCTGCCGATAGCATCACTGACGAAGCTAGCACACAAGAAAGAAGGTAAATCAGCCAGCACCATAACAAGAAACACAGGAGGGAAAAGCAATCAGTGCTGACCAGATGGAAAATGGCAAAATTAGAAGGGGAAGAACAGTGTGTCGCCAGGATCCTTGGATAAAGGCCTAAGACCAGAGTGAAATCAAAACTGAAAGTGGAAGGACAAAGCAGGAATACGGTACTCTAAATTCCCCCAACACCTTCTCTAGCTTTAACACAGTTCATCCAGCACTAACACAGAGACCTAAGACAGGCAGGGCAGTTGGGCATTCAGTTTAAGTCTGTAACATAAATGTTGAGTGTCTCAACCTGGGATAAGTGAAGTCAGCTTCACATGTTACCCATGCACCCTCCCAACAGGACATGTTACACAGAGCAGTGAACTGCATCTACACTGCTTTTTAAAATCTTTGTTCTGAGTTTATTCCATCAACTCCTCTTCCCAAGGACTAGACCATCATCTAAGTTGCTGTGGTGATGCTAGCCTCCCTGAACTACAAACTAGGAAGTTTTACAGTCTATTCAGCTTAATAATTGATAGTCTTTGAGAGATCTAACTCCTTCTGTGTGTTTCTCCCAGGAAGATATTTTTGCCTATTGGCCTAAATGATTTTCTTTTTGTATCTGACTTTGAAGAGGTCTGAATATTTCAGGCCATGTTATGGCTAGTAACATGGTGGCTCTGGGAATGCAGAATGACAGTGAGTGATGTAGTTTTAATTTCTGCTTTAAATATCAACTTGAAAGTGTAGGACAGAGCAACTTGGTCATGTTTTTCCGAAATAAGGGCTTCATGCCCATCCTTACTTGAGCCAAGCTCTGCCTACTTCTCATCTAAACTGTGTCCTCCTTCAGCCTATACTGCTCTTCAGCAATGTCTCTTTTCAGCACGGGCATGGAAGTTTAGACCTGAGCACAAACTGGGCCAGAGAGAAGTCAATGTGTGGTGTGTTGGATGTGTGCAGGGATCCAGCGTGACCACTCAAAGGCACAAGAGGAGCTGGGTGGCCCCATTCTCCCAGTCGTTTGTTCTGTTGGACGCTTACAAAACTGCTTTAGTTCTTCATTTTCTGGACAATGATACAGTCTGGTATAGGCACAGTTTTTTAGTTACTAACATGAGAGTCCCTATGCACTGCTATTGCATAGTACTTCAGAAAGAATAATGACCATATGTCTTTAGGGGATTCAGAGCTATGGGGACAAGGACTCTCAGAAAGAGCATGAAAAGGATCCATCATGTGGATCATACTGGAGCTCGGTGCCGGTGAGGACTGTCTCCTCAGAGGTGTCTGTTAAGTTTCTTGGTACTGTTCCTACTCAATCCCTAACCATCTGCTACTCCTTTGAACAGGCAGAGGTGATGGAAAGAAAAAAAGGATTACTGCAATATGCCCCCTCTTAGCTGGTCTCACCCTCCCTTACTGGCCAGCACACAGTTCCAAAGGGAAATGTTTCAGCTTATTTTAATCCAATGGAAAGGGCTCGAGTGCATCTAAAGAGGGTTTCATTGTCGTTTGTTTTACTCAATTAAAAACCTGCAGACACAGATTAGCTCCCTGCTGCTCAGTGTAGGAATTCTTTTAACACTACAGTGATTTACGATCTACCAGACAGTGTTTAACGAATGTCATCCAGAACCCAGAGATGCTTAACATAGGACTGGTCACTCGTGTTAATGAAAAATGGATTTGAGGCGACAGTCACTTGCGTGGCTGCATTTTGATAACAAATGACATAGCGGGGCCAGAGCAGAGGGAGACTTTGTAATTAATATTACAGTAGAATCAGGTATGTAACGGAGAGCTCGACTTAGAATTAAAATCAATACAACAACTGTTGGGACGTGTCACTCCTGGTCCCTAGGCCCTGAGATATTATGCCAGACGGAGGAAGGGCTGATGGGGAGGTGATGACACACAGTGAATATCCATCTTGTGTTAACTTCAGGCAAGAAATTATGCTTAGTAGAATGTGTTGGCAGTTTGGGGGTATTTTATTGGCTTTTTGTTAGTTTTTTTTTCTTTTTTCTCTTTTTAGTGGATGGGTGAACAGGAAGGGCTATGGACAACTTCTTCTCTCTGCTGCTATTGCTGATTTTCTTTTCAAACAATATTTTACACCAACCAATTACTGTGCTGCTGTGGTGCGGCAGGTTTTTGGTTTTCCTTTGTTTTCCAGTCTTCCTGCAAGTCAGAAAAAATCAAGTCTGGAGTCTATGATGGTTATGGCTTTTATAAAAATATAACATAACTCTATGTTTCAGAGAAAGCACATTGCTTGCAGCAACAGGGACGTCTCAGTCTATTTTCAGCCTCCCTCTTCTGTTACCTTCCTTCCCTAGCCATTCAGATGGCCATCATCATCACCATGTTGTTCTAAGAGAATTTTACTTTGAGGCTTCAGGATGTGAAGATGTGAAAAGGTCAAGTGGTATCTGAATTAGGATAGCAGAGAAATTGTTTGTGTACTTCTAGGAAATTCTTCTAAAGAAAAAAATATTGGAAATTTAAAATTCAACATTTTAACCACTATCATGAGCAAAATATCTGCAGTGGGTAGGGAGACAGGTTATAGTTGATCAAGATATATGATGCTTTGCATTTCACATCAGTGTTGACCTTTGTCCCCTCTTGCTTTTTTTGTGTTATAAGCTAGAATTTCAAAACTGAAAGTGTAAATCAATTTTTGTTCAGAAATGCCAGTGGGAATAATATGACAATGATGGAGCTTTTTCTGCACTTTCTTAAATTCAGTTATATTTAAATGTGGTTATTTAGGAAGCTAGGCTAGTTTTACAACTGGTTTTAGCTCCAGCAAAACAAAATAAAGCCCACGGATGATAGTAACACTCCAAAACAGCCTTAGACAGCATCTTTTTCGTCATGTTCAGTACAGCTGCAATCTGTAAACATTATGGTTGGACACTGTAGCAACCAAATACCACAGCAGCTAGTAAATGAGCAGCAATATCTATATATCAGATGAAGGGAAATCCATTATCTGTATGCATTGCCCCGAGGCTAGAGTTCAAAGCTCAAGCCAATCTCAGAACAAAAATCGACTCAGAAATGATGCCCAAATTTCTGTCAGCGCCTGCGAGTGTGACAGAAGTGCTTGTTAACATCCACCACTGAGATCAAGGGCTGTAATTGTATCCCTGCAGCTAGGTGCCTAAGTTAGGGCCTCCTCCAAAGTCCACCAAAGCCAGTAAAAAAGGTTCTGACTGATTTCATTAGGTTTTGGAGCTTCTCTTAATGAAAAGCCCATCTGCTACTCAATTCACAGGCTCCTGAATCTCTCACCTTCTCTTCCTCTACTCCCCGCAAAACAAAATCATGTCTTTCATGTGACACCAGTGAACTTCTCAGCTTATTTTTGACTAGGAATAGAGAGAATGAAAGAAACATAATAGTATGCAACCTGAATCACCATACTGGGGTTCATTTAGGGGGGATTGCAGGTTTCTTGCTGTAGACAGAAATCTGGAGAAATGCACTCAGTTTGGTTATTGGTCCCTTAAGGCTGAGCCTTCAGCTGCAGATCATGAATGGGTTAATCCAGCGAGCCAAGATATCCTAGTTTATTTTCATCTCTGAATATATGGAATGATCCCTAAAGGGAATTTTAACTCTATCCTAAGAATAGCAAATGCACTTTTGCATTTGTGACATTTCTTATGTGTTCTAATGCCCATCTCCAGCATGCAGTCTGACCGTGTGTACAAGGGGATTGAAATGGCCTCCTTCATCGGTGGCCTTTAAATGAATGAACATCTGCCAAGCATGATGGAGGTAGAGGTGATCCTGCCTTAGATGACCCTTTGAAGATCTTTCCAGGTCTGCTTTCTACAGTGCTGAGCACCCAGGCTTGTGCAGGCAGAGAGAGTTTTTGTAGAAGCAGTGGAAACATCTGGTAAGCCACGTCCAGACCATGCTCAGATGTGTGTCATACAAACCACAGTCTGCAAGTGCCAATACAAAATTCTGAATAAAATGCTTTCCCATTAGAGATACACAATGGGGTATATATCAGTTTAAGACTTTTGAACTGCAGATTGTGTTGAAATCCAATTATTCTTCACCATATTTATATTTGCGAAAAATGGGCTTCCCCCCTCATATGACCCATCCAATGCACGAGACTGGCGCCATACTATGAGGCTGCAAATAGGGAGTTTGCTTTCCAGTAGGACCTTTCCAAGCATGAAGCATTTGAGTGTCTCATCCTTCAGTGCCGTCTCAGAGCATCTCCTGCTTTTCACAATTGTTGTGTCCCTGGTTGGCAGATCCCAGTTTAAGGCGATTAGAGACACTTAGGATACTTCAGCACAGAGTAAGTGAGAGGTCCTGCTGCCACCTTGCAGATGCATGAAGTAGAAGCCTTTGGCAGTTTTGTGTCTGTGGAGAGGGAAGCAGAAGATGGGACTCATCATGTGAGATGATATGGGGACTCCATGGACCTGGGATGCAGACAGCCAGGAAAAAAGGGGAAAGGGAAGGACTGTTCTGCTCTATACCTTTGGGCGAGCACACTCTTGTGGACTATTTCCCCACAGGCCTAATGCAATTGATGCTCAGCAGCCCACATGAAGAAGGGCTCTGAAGACAATTGGCCATGATGCAGAAAAAAATGGAAATACTTCCTTAAGTGCTAATTTAGTGAACACTATGAAATTAAAACATATTGCAGGGAGGGCAAAAAAGCAGGGGAGAAGGATTCTGTGAGAAATACATCCACAATCACTGATGTGACTGATATATATACATATATATGTATTTTGGGCCCACCAGGTGTCTCCAGAACAGTGATTGAGGGTCTAATTCACCAGGGATAATTACCTCCCCCCCCATAGGAGGTGAAGTGTGTTCACTCGGTGAGTAGCGTTGATGAAGCGCCATGCAGGGAAGGCCCCAACAGATCAGTGGAAGCAAATTGTTTCATAATAGTTTTCAGCCTGTGACCTGTTTCACTAGTCTTAAATGCCACAGAAATGCCAGCTCTGATGTGCTGGGGCTGCGCCACCCGGGAAGGTTCGTTCAGAGAGGCAATCGGCTGTGGATGCCGTTTGCTTATTTGTGGTAGCACAGGCAAGAAGAGGAGCAATGAAACCTGTGGATGTGAGGGGTGCAGTGCATCACTTACAGGCCAGACCTGAGCCATATGTGAATTTTTATCCAGATCCAAGACTTTTCCTGTGGGTTCAGGTCCGTTATTGCTGTTCTAATTCTTTCTTTTTAATGAAATGTCTTCATTTTCATTACAAGAAAACATTGTTACGTCTGGCTGTCTCGACTGCCTACTGGACAACTGTCCTCATCATCAGAGCAAAGATCCCGGCTCCTCAGCCCTTGGAAATGTGGGAGAGGCATATGTTTGTCAGCTCTGAATGGCTGCCCTGATGCTGCACTGGCTTCATCGGTTTGGCTAAGAACCACAAAGAAACAACGTGCATTAGCACAGATCACTCCTGCCTGCTCATTGACATCTCCTAATGCATATTTACACTTGTGCCATCTTTAATCACATGTGACAAATTTTGTCCAATCCTTGGTTGGATTTTGGAGCTCTATGGGTGAGAAATGCAGTTGCTCTGTTCATTTTTATAGGGCTCAACAAGTAGGAGCCAATGATGTGAAGCGCATGTGGGCAAGTAAGTGTATGTATGCACTCACACAGAATTCAGATATTTAACCTCTGGATGAGAAAAAAAGGACTAGGGTACTTGTGAGGAACTCATGACTGTACAGTGGCATCACTTGAGTGGTTATTGAAATAATGATTTATTTTGGAGGTTTTGTATACAAACAAAAAGAAGTTTGTGCTTAGAATAAATTATTTCCTTTCATGGGTTAAGTCGTAAAGTATCTGGAAGCAAAGTATTGTCAGCTGAAGGAACTGGCAAATAGATCTGAATAACATGAAATTTTGAGAACTTTGTGATCTCTTCAGACAATATGTGAATATGCATCAGTATGCCACGTTCTTTGAATATATTATTCCTTTTAAATTATTCACTCAGTTCTAGTGATTGTTAAGATGAGGGGATTTTGACATAAAGTGCTACTAGTGAGATTGAAAAAAAGCTGTATACTTCTTTTTTTTTCTTTTTTTTTTTAGAATTTTGTACCTGCATTACCATCACTTTTCTCTTTTCAGATAACTTTTTCTTTAAACTTGTCTCTCATTCTCTTCTTTCTATCCATCTCTTTCTTGCTCTTTCTTCTCAGCACTGCCTGCAGACAAAACAATTTCTCTGAAGGAGATCCTTTTAGGCTATAATGGGATTAGGCCTTGGAGCGGAGATCTTGTTTGGATCAGCTGTTGAACTCACAGGAGTCCTGTTAAAGGCCTATTAAAATTCCATGTAATACCTCAGTAAGTAACATGTGAATCCCCAGCTCATCTTTGGGAATTAAAGTGTGCAGAGCTTACTTGGCTGCTCTCAGGAAGGTTACGCAGACCTAGGACTCATTTGTTTGAAGGATAAGAGGACATCACCTGCCTATTTCCTACACCTCCAAGAAAAGATCGGAGTTAAATATTGCAGAAGAAAATTGTTCGTTCTTGAACTAAAAGAGCTGGAACTCTGAGGGGACCTGACTGAAGATCAGTCCAAGGCAGACAACTGACCAGTGACCATGGCCTTTCCAGGGATGACACACAGATACAGGGGACGTGTGCATCTCAAAGGAAGGTTTGGAAGATCAGGTTTAATTCAGATTATCTTATCAGAAGCTCTCTGTACTATAAATTCAGCAGAGTATCTCAGAATGAGTTGAAATAGCTCTCAGCAGGATGGTATCTCCCCTGAGATCTCCTAATTCTGCTCGGACAAGAGACACCATAAGAATAGACTTTTTTCCCCCTCTGCAGACACGTTTTTTCTGTTTAGATTTGATATCTGAAAGGGCTTCCATTTCCTCAGTTTCTTGTTATTTTCAAAGTTAAAAAGTTAGGGGTAGCTCCCAGAATGTGCTTGGGTAAACACAATATTAATACATTCTTATATACGTTATATTATATTGATCACCCAGCACTGCATCAAGCTTTGGTGGTGCTATTATGCTGCCAAAGAAATAATTCCTTCCACCCTAGTAGGCAACAGCAGATTGTCAGAGCCTGAGGGGGCAAAGGAAAGGAAAGAGGGGGTGAAATGTCAATTCAGAAATAAACAGTCTTTGATGTCTTTGAAATTAGTAGCAGCTGATCCAAAACCTCGGAAAAGTAGAAGCCCTTGCTTGATGTAAGGCTTGCACTTGCAGCTTGACAGCCACTTCCATCTGAGATCTTTGTAACCCAAACATGCTCTCCTTTCCCATGGTGTGGCCAAGGCTGCCCCTGCACTGGTGTTCTCTAACACCCAGCCCTGTTTCAGCATTGACATGTCAATGGGGCAGCTTGTACCTCCTCTCACTCATTAGTTTTGGACAATGCTGAAACCTTTTGTGGACATTTCTTTTTTAAGAGGATCTCAGAGCTTTTTACAAATCTTTATTGATTAAGCATCAAAACCTTCATCTGATGTAGATAAGTTTAATGCTACTATCCAGATTTTATGAGACAGGTTTTATTGAAGACACGGAGAAGTTAACCAACTTGGTCAAGGTCAGACATCAACATGTGGTAGGACAGGGAACAGAGCCAGACTCACGTGTAGGCACTCTGTGCTCTTCATATACATCACCTCTTATAACATTGTATTTCTAATTACTGTGCCTTTGGATTATTTCAGGCAATGCTATGGATTTTACTACAGATAGCACAAGGGAAATATATTTGCATACACAGAGAAATAATTGTACAGAAGTGTGTTATGGCAATTGAATGTGGGAACTGGCTGGCAGGATTTCAGTGATCTATTTCTCCTTTTCTGTGATTTGTATACGACTCAGGTTGTCTGTCTTGGCTCCCTTTGGTAATTTTAACCTAAGTGAGGTGAATGCTCCATTCAGGAGGGCAGGATCTGCTGATAGCTTCTGAGGTGGGGAAGGGAAGATTCAGAGCTGGGATAACGTCTAGGACCTTCATATGGATTAAAATCCTTATTTTGCCGCTGACCTTGCATGAATTACTGTTGCTCTCTATGCCTCAGCTTTCCACCTGTAAAATGGGAATATTTGTGACATTTAGCTGTGCTAAAAAATTAATTTGGCCAAGAATGTCTGTGGTGATACTGGAGTGATGGAAGTTCTTTGACCGGGAAAACTATTGGGCCAAAATTTACTGGCAGCTTGGCCATAGAGCTGATGCATGTTTCCGTGGTGGGGACAGACTCTGCGAGGAGAGGGGAGGATGTCTGCAGCCTTGTGGCCTTACAGCCCTGTACCGTTGCCACTTGGCTGGTCGTCTCCTGCCCTCCTTCCTCTCTCAGATTTGCTGCTGTGTCTGGGTAGAAAAGAGCCTGATGTCAGTTTGAGCAAGAATTTGTCTGAAATGACCCAAATGTGCAGCTGAGCCCTTCCCATCTGTGGCTCTCCAAATGTTCTTGCTTGTTTCATTTTACCATGTATGAGTGCTGCAGCAGGGAGGAGGAGGAGAGGGCCTTCCTCTCCTCGCCTGTCCTTCTGCAGAGGCCAAACAGGGCTAGATAGGATTGCTGCAGCTCTTACAGGAGCAAAAGCCTGTCACTTGAAAGCTTCACAGCCTTGGTCAGGCTCCCTGAATGGGCTGGACGTGGGGATATGGTTTAACTCCAAAACCAAATTATCTTGAAGAGCATGATCTAAGTCCTCTGAGCCAGCCTTGGTCCTATGCTCCTTAGTGCTGCTGTGCAGGAGGAGGCTCCGCTGGTACCTGCTGGACAAGCCCTACAGCCGAGTGCCCAACAGCTTGTGCTCACGACAAAACCCACCGGATATTTTGCAAGGAGAAGGCTGCTCACTCGCAGCACTGGTGGTGCGTCAGCCCCAGGCTGCCATGCACCCTGCCTCCTCGGCTTCCCCCGGACAGCCTTATCTGAAGTGAGGAATCAAACTATCAGAGAGACAGAAGCAGGAAGAAAACGTTACTGCTCATTAGCAGTCATGCTAGGCAGCTGTTCGTGAGCCATGCAGAGCTATCGGAGGGCTGGACTGCGAAGCTGTGGAGCTGTGGGCATCCACAAAAAGGAATTTGTGTCCTTTTATCCTCAGGTAAAGCCTTGCCTAGAGGATAAATTCCTTTTCCTCATGCTGACAGGGGAGACGCAGGTAAGAGCAGAGCCTTTCCAGCCAAACGCGGAGCTGAAGCAGTGACCATCTGCACAGCTGCTGCCTTCAGAGCTGTTGTGGATCACAAATGCCCCCTTGAGCCCAGGGAAGGGATTGTTCATACAGATGTCCTCTGTCATGCTTCGACCTTCCTCTAGCAGTCTGGTGAATGAAAAAGGGCCTTTTGGGGTAGGATTTTAAGAGATATTGCTGTTCTTTCCATCCTCCCTATTTTGATGGCTAGCTTTGGGTGCAGTGCTGTTTTGCAGAGAAGAGGAAGGCACAGTGGTTTCCGTCTCCACCACCCCATGCATCCCTGCCCCGCTGTGGTCTCCTCACCAGGGCATGCACAGAAAATGATTTTCCATTTTCTGATCCTTTCTTCTTTGCTTCTAGCTGTGCACGGTGCCAACTACACAGAATTTAATGGCAGCTTAAATGCAGCTTGTGTTTAGAAAACATTTGTGGATTCCTTGTAATAGTCAGGGGAAAAAATGCATAATTATTTAAAAAGAGCCAGCCTGTAAGCAACTGTGTGGGGCATGAATGAGCTCCTATCACCTAAGCCTCATACAGCTCATGTCACCTTGGCCTCCTCTGTTTCTCCAGTTTCTGTGAAAGGCTGGCCATGTGTCATGCCTTTTTCATGAGTTTATTCTCACTCCACTAACTTCCAGGAAAACTTCTGACCTACTTCGTCTCCTATTCCCAGTTAGTCCAAGTAGTTAATATGCTAATGTCCGGCTACCGTGGAGAGACCCCAGTGTGTCAGATCCCAGGAACTCAGCATTTAAGAGTTTACAGGGGTTGCATCCTCCAGCAACCAGCCGTTGAGCCTAGCACCTCACTGCTGCCTGGATTACTGCATGCCACTTTGTACATTTTGATGAAGCAAATGATGCAGCATTCTGCCCTGGCAGATCATCAGATCCAGGGAAAAAACTGAATGGGTATGATAAAACCAGTGATTTAATATGATGTCTGCCCTGCTGTTCCCCAGTTTGGGGGATTCATGTAAGTGAGGAGCAGATGGGATCTCCAGGGGGAAATTCTAGACTTGCATTACTGAAACCGATGTAAATTTAGTACTGTATTTCTAAAGTGTTGCTGGAAAGCAGCCAGGAGTCTGAAATCTATCCAGGGTTTTCACCTCTCTGATTCTTTTTTTTTTTTTTTTTTTTACATATACACACACTTATTTGTTCATATATTTCACATGGGTTGGAATATAAGGTTTCATTCTCATGTGTTTGTCGTTCATCTTGCTTTAAATGTCACCTGACTCTCCATTTGCCCTTTTTGGAGTGAGAGAGAACATCAGAGTCTTGACCAACTGTAACCACCAAGGAAATGCTTGCACTGCTCCCAAGAACAGGCACTGGTAATGCTGTTGTACCAGCCAAATTTCAGTTTGTGTTATAACCTTTCAGGTCCCTAAACTTCTCATGCAATTTGCAATGGATAAAGACATTTGTCACTCTTCCTTTTATGCCCAACTGCCCGACTCAGTGTCACTACAAGCTATTGGACCATCATTCCTCTTCTGCCCCTTGAAGATGGCTGCACAGAAGGAAACTCCCCTTTGCTTCACTGTCCATAATATACATTTTGCATTTGGAATGCTGTAAATACAAAATCTTTTCCTAAGGGTTGTTAGGGTTGCACCCAGCATGTGGGACATTGCTGCTTTTCATTAAAGCCATCTCAGGCCATTCTAGAGGCAACAGCTTTCATTTGGCACACTCTGCATCCTGTCCCTTACGCTCCTTTTCCCAGCGGTGCACTGAATGATTTGAAAGTACTACAGCCAAGAGAAATCTTGGCCCTATCCTATCTAATCTGATCAGTTCAACAGCGCAAGAGTGATAGAAATCCACAAGCCCTGCCAATAAAAAGGTTTTCTTTGGCTAGGGCTGACATTTGGCATGATCTTTGTCTGTATGTGAAAGTGACTAAAAAAAAAAATCAACAAGAAAGTCCCTTAAAAATCAAAACTAAGATTGGATGATATAAAAACAGGAGCCAACATAAAACAGTCTTCTTTAGCAAGGGGTGTCAGGTCAGCTCATATACCATATTGATTTTGGAAAAAGCCCAGGGATGGAAAGGCTTCGTGTCATTACATGCCACTCTTGTCTTAAGGAGTCTGCATAGCACCAGCACCTCCAAAGCAACAGCGGCCTTTCAACCAGCCCTGGCAAATAGCATTTATAATGCTGTCTTCTAGGGTTTTTTCCTGGGTAAGAAACCTTCTATGTGTTCAGCTGAAGATATTACAGAAGTGCGAAATGTTGATGTGATCACAGGTTTGCCAGTGTGCAAGTGAGATGCAGTAATCTGGATTTGGAAATGAAAAATCAACATTTTTCAAACCTCCTTCAAAACTATAATTTAGATATTATTCTTCAAGCTCAGCTTAAACGATACTAAGGAGTTAAATTTGGCTTCTTGTTTTGTCCCACATCTTGTAACTTTTACTGAAAGTCCTCAAAATTTTTTAAGAAATCAATGTATCCCTATTAAACATCTTGGTTTCAATAAATCAGCATTTTCCAATAGAAAATCTGTCTGCCTATTCTTATTTTATTTTTGATCAGTATTATATTTCAGAGAAATGTATTTTGCAGTGCAGCCTCAGAAACAGGTAAATTACTATGCTGGCTCAGATCCATAGTTCGATTAGATTCATATTTTGCATTTGACAGTACAGCAGAGAGGTCATTTCAGAATCCATTGCAAGAAGCACAGGAATGGAGTTACCTGCTCTGGGTGAATTTTCTCCCCAGCCCGTCCTAGACAGCCACGATGCGGCTGACACTTCCTGAACAGTCTCATAAACTCTATGGTCTCGATGATCCTCGTCCGAGTCATTTCCCCCATTTGCTTCCTGTAGGAAAGCTATTCACTTTTCTTAATTTCTTTATTTAAATGTGATTCTCCCAACAACTTCAGAGGTGACATTGGTTTACATCCACGTGCAGTGAGTGTTATACACAGATGTACCGGGCTCCCCATGACATGACCCCTTCCTGCCCAGGGTCTCTGACTCCTCGGAT
>NW_009216983.1:48928-57703 GCF_000690835.1 Fulmarus glacialis | reverse complement strand
TTCCCTACTTCCCTGGGACTGCCATGACCTTTCATTTCCTACAGGGAGGAGACAAAAAGGCAGCCGCCTCCCCTTGGATCGAGCTGCTGGATCGTTCAGCAGATGTCTGGTTGTGTGCCACTCAGAAAATGTCACTGCCTGCCGGCAGCTCCAAGCAGGTGATTAATGCCAGATTGAGGATTTTTCTGAGCTACATTCGGATCCTTCTGTTCACTGCCGCTTAGTGAAATGACAACCTGGCCCTCGTGCCACCAGAGGCAAGTGTAAAGCCTGGCACACGATGGAAGCAGGGGATCATCCAGGTCTCGCACGGGGAGGATGAAGGTCTTACCAGAAGACTGGTGAATTAGAGTTGAATGGGTGATCCAGCTAGGGGCAAATCCTACAGTCATGGCTCCAGCGAGGGCTCGTGGACACCATCCCTACTCTGTTTGCTTTGCCTCATCAGCTATAAATTGGTCATTAGAAAAATGGTGCTAATTATTTGGCTGCTTCCCCCAGAAGCCAGTGGGTTTGAGCAGGTGCCATAGAGTTTCAACAACATTTAGGATGGAGACATTGCAGAATGCAAGTGGCGGCTGCAGTATCAATGTGTGTGCAAGAAAGCCTTCAAGGGGTGGAAAGAAATGTACTGTTTGAGAGATTAGATTTTTATCCTGTTAGAAGCAAGAAATGAAAAGGGAAAGGTGAGAGATGAGGGAGGAGTGAGCATGAGAAAGTGATGCCTTCTTGAACCAAAAGTTATCATAGGAAGCCTCTGTGCGCAATCGTAGAGGAGTCTTAGACTTGTGCAGACCTCTACAATAGGAAGATTGGCCAAACAGACTCAAATAGAGGTTTGTCCCTTAGGGAGTTTCTTTCCAATCTAAAAGGGTCAAACATGATATTGTGATGTCTCCTGATAAGAGCAAAGAGGATTCTATCCTCAGTCCCTTTAGAGGCTTTAAAAAACAATTTTGTTCTAAAATATAGTTTTTAAGCAAGCAAACAAAAGAATGCAGTACCCTGACCATCATCCCAAGCATGATCTCAGCCTTTTTTCAAGTGTTGGTGTTGAAAAAAGGAAAAAAATCAGCACCTGACTTTCTTTCCTCCCTCTTCCCAACTCCTCAATGTATTTATCTTTTCTCTGCTTCCTCCACATCCTCAGATTGGTTGCCTGCACTGCCATGTGAGGGGCTGTTCCTTCAAGCTGACAGTTCCATTTTGCAAACTAAAGAGTTCCTGAGTTGCTGGTGTTGCTGGTTTCTATATTTTAAATCATTGATCTCATGACTGAAACGAGAGAAAAGAAAATCAAGGCTTTGGCTAAGTTCCCAGCCCCATCACTTTCTGACCTTGAGCCAATCACATGAACTTCTAATGTCAATATTCCCATCTGTTAAGCCTCACAAAGAGGCTGTAAAGCAAAATTAATAAATTGTATTGGGATATCTACAATTACAGTCAGTAACATGAGTTTCTTTCATGAGTAATCCCATCGATTTGTGTGCAATCACATTGAATAAAGTATTACTCATCATGAGTAAGGGGCTAAGAATCCAACCTTTAGTATTTGTAAAAAGCTTGGGGATTTTTGTGGAAGAAGTTGGAGAGAGAGGAATTCTCTCTGATCCAGGCTCTCCTTCAGAGAGCTCCTGAGTCCCTGCCCACAGCCCAGTGTGTACCCTTGAGGAAGATGCTGCCCTCGGGAAGAGCTAGCTTGGCTGCTTGCAGAAAGGGCTGTGTCAAACTTTGACAGCAATAAGCTCACAGGAGAGGGTGCTGTGGGAAAGAGACAAGGACATTAACTTGGAGAATGAGAGGCTTTTTTACCCCCCAGTCCACCTGCTTATCATGGTGAGATAACAGCTAACATAAGCAAAGCTAGAAGTAGCTGCTGACATTTCCCTGCTGATTCTTTCCTCTCCCCCTACACACATGAAAATACAAGAAATGCCTGACTTTGATAGCAGCTGTCGGGCACGGGTCATCCTGCCAAACACAGCTCTTAAGACTTTTCCCACTGCAGACTGAAGTTCTGGAGGGAGAGGAAGGACAGGGAGGTGGTGGAACCGGGAAGCCCATGGAGAAGGGCTGTTCAACATGACCAACCCCCCGGCAGTGGTGTGCTCTGAGGCATTCAATATCACCTCTTTCCCACGGGCATCCCTGTGAAGATTTTTTCACAGGGAGCCACTCCACCTGTGCCAAATCAGATGCGAATAGTGCCTTAATCTGTGCCTGTGGGGTGTGTTTATGTTCTGGCAAGCTACATCAAAATGTGGATGCCCACTGATGCTTTTTTGTGTCCAGCCCAAGCCTGGATTGTGTTCAGGGATCTCCTAGGACTGAGATAACCTCATGGAAGTGGGGCTGTTTTGGGATTAGTATCTCATTTCATTGTAATTCCTGTGCAGCAATCCCAAATTTTGGCTAAGGTTTCTAGTATCTCTGGTATCTGATGCTGGAGAGAACAGGCTGTCACCTGGAATTCAACTGACAGCATTTAAAATTGCACAGACACATCCCTGCCACAGCAGAAATAAAGTAACAGTCCCCAGGTCCAGGTTTTGATGTGAGTCATAAAGCATCACCCATTTGTATGAGCAGAGGGCTACATCACATCAGACCTGTTCACATGAGAATTCAAATGGATTTGCATCCCTCCCACAAATAGAAAAAAATGAGTAGGTCCTCTTGTGTGTTTATAATTTTAGCAAGTGTATTGCACTAGTATCTACAATCAATATACTATGCCCTGACAGCACATGTGATAAACAGAAGGGAGTCTGCCATGGCAACTGATGCATATTTCATATATTTGGCCTGATTCTGATAGCTTTTTTGCTTGTGTAATCTTCCTCTCATACCTGTTTGAGTCCATGTGAGATCAGAATTGGGTTAATTGATTTGTGCTTCCTCCAGCATAAGCTTGGAAGCTTTCAGCAAACAAAGATTTAAGAAAAAAAAAAAATCTCCAAGATCTGATTTCTAACTGCGTTGGACACCTGGCATACCAGCGTCTCCTACAGGCTTTGGAAGAAGACCTTAAATCACTTGGCTGATAAGTTAATTCTAATAGCTTACTTAAGAAGTACTCCTTCATGGATATATATCCCTCATGACAATATCTAATGTTAAAGTGGTGTTTTGAAGCATATAGGGGAAGTTAGGATTGGAGTCAGAAAGTGGTAAGGTTATATGGGTCTCAGTCCACTGCACTAGATACAGGACAATTTTGGCTGTGTGCAGAAGTGCCGCTCAAGGTACTTCATCTCTTCGAATCACAATTTCCTTCCCAATTTCCCCGCTATTGCAAGTCTTCAGACTTAGGTGTGTCCTCTTTAAGGAAAGTATTGCCCCATTTCCTTGCTATGGGGACAGAACATACGCAATGAGAAATGACTTTATTTAAGCACTCTTCTGAGGTTTAAGGTTGTCATTACTGCCCATGCTTTCTTCCTCAGAGAAATTCAGGAAACTCTTGTTGTTATTTGCCTCAAAGCAAACAAGCAGCTGGAAATGGCACAGGTTAGTTATGTTTAAAGAGAGAAATTGTTTCCTTTTATTTACTCTGTTTTCTTCTTAATTTGCTCAAGTGACCTTTTTCTCCATTTAATGCTGAAAAGAGCAAACAGAACAGCTGACTGACCTGGATGTCTTTCATTCTTGGTTTTGAACTCCAGGTACTCACACACAGTTCAACTGATTTCTCTGGGATTTCAGCATAAACAAAATAAGAAAAACAAGACCACTGTTCAGTTCTTTACCTTTTCTTCCTTTTGCACTTCTACCACCTAGATACCCCTGCAAGATGGTGACACCCTGGTATTGACATTTTTCCTATGTATGATAAGAAAGCCTCCCTTATCTGCAGAATTTCTTATTCTTTTCCTTACCTCCGTTGGCCCCTATCTATTTCTGCAATGCTTTCCTTAAGTTGCTGCTCCACATATGTGATCATGTTTTCCAGGGCAAAAATGTGCAGCTGATGTTAGAAAATAAGGGAGGAAATACAATATCTCTCAAAACAGCTTTACATTTCATTCAGGTCTTTGATGACCACTGTGCATTGAACACATATCTTCTACTGAGCTCCCCACAGTAGCCTACCTCTTCTTTTGTCCCCTAGAGGATGTGATTCATTTGTATATGAATAGTTTCAGTTGTTCTTCCCAAAGCATGTTATGTGTGCAATGGGCTCAGCAGGATTTTATTTGCCATTGCATGGCCCACTTACATGCTTCTCTGAGATCTGTCTTAAATTAATTTCTTGTCATCTTCTTGAGACCTAAGTGACCTAAGAAGAAGATGGGGGAGGGAGGAAATTTTGTTCTTTGAACAGATGTTGCCCTTTTTCACTGTACCACCCCATCCGCAGGCTCTTAATATGTATCTGTAACAATGCTTGTCCTAGGAGTAGTCCCTGGAGCACCTCCCACTATTAACCTCTTTCCATGCTGAGAATTGGACTTTTTATTACAGCTCTTTGATTTTTATGTCATAGCTTGTTTTCAATCCATGAAAGAACTTTTACCTCTTACCTCAAGGTAACCCACTAAGCTTTCCTTAATAGCTCCTTGTGAGGGCTTTTCTCAAAAAATCTTTTGAAAACCTAAATAAATCGCCTCTGCTTGTTCAGAGGTACCCATTGTTTTTGTTAACATTTTGAAATGCATTAAAATAGTTTGAGAAGCACGATGATTTACCGTGACAGCCTCCATGCTGGTTTGTCCCAAGCATCTGGGGGCATTATAACTCTGTCTTCAATGGTTTTTCTCTTATCTTTTCTTCAATTGAAGTAAGGCTTGCTAACCTGTAATTCCTTCATCTCCTTTCACACCTTTATTTAAAGATGGATACAGTGCTGGCCACTTTTCAGCCCTCTGGCATGAGTTCTGATTTTAATGAAAAAAGTGACAGGCTTTGTGCTAATAGCTCTGCTTCTTTGCTCTCTCATTCCTTCTGAATTTGTGTCTGGTCCCAGTGACCTATAGAAAATTGATGGTCTCATCCAGTAGTCTTTACATGTGCGAGTAGGTCCATTAACTTCAGCAGCCCCTCTTTAACTTCAAAGAGTGCATCTGTAGAAATGAATGCTCTTCGATCAGGTCTTGTTCCTCCGTTTGCCGTACTAAGCATGAATGTTTCCATGCCATCTTATGCTTATGAATTGTTTGGGTTTGCATGGGTGTTTTTCACTTCTTCCCCTTTTCTTGCCATTGTATGTTGAGGTTTAGGCATGGACGGTTTTTTACTGTGTGTGTGTGTGGTCTGTACTACAGCAGGTGTCTAAGCCCTTGTATGAACTGTAGACTTCCAGCACACATCCTTATCCCTCCCTGGCAGTATATCACCTTCATTATCTTGAAAGGAGAACTACAAAATGGAGACTTTTCAGCCTTCCCCATGGAGACATGTATGTTTTTTAAAAAAAATAAAAATTACTTTTTCAGTTATGTCTGTTATGTTTCCTCCTAGGGATTGAGAATTGAGGGAATTCAGTGAACCAGAAAGTAAATGCGATTGCATTCTCAGAGTAAAATGGGAAAGGTATAAAAATACAGGAGAGTGAAAAGCTATTTAGGTTAAGCAACGCTAGTAGCACAGTAGTTCTTGGATATAAAATGTCACAGGTGGACCAAACACTAAAAGAAGTATTATAAGAATAAGTGGAGTAACTCTTCAAATAATGGAAAGGGGACAGAAATCAAGCTGCCTATAAGTTGGTGTTTGATGTGTTTCAGATCAGGGTTGTATATGTGATTGCCTGAGATGGCAGAGAACTGGATTTGACACAAGAGATTTCTTTCACCTTTTTTCCCAATGTTTCTGAGAGTTAAGTAAGGATGATGCCCTCAGTGGCAGCTGATTTAGACCATGCTTAAAGAAGTATAGCTGGAAGACAGATAGTGTCATTAACTCCTCTGGTATTATTGCTGCCTTATGTGCTACAACCTTGTTCAATTGGACTGAATGATTAACCAAAAATGTGGATAGTCCCCTCCAGTTTACAATTTAGGATGGATGCAGACAACCCAAAGCCTTGAGCATCTTTGTGTCAAGCCAAGTGCAAGGTCGGCAAGATGATGGCATGTATCCCCTGGAAACAATGCAAACAGTAAGATAGTATGTTACAGAGAAAATGAGCAGCTGAAGGATATCACCAGAAGAGAGGCGTGAATCACATTTCCTCTCTTGCTGTTCTTTATCCTTTTGTCTTGACAGACCATCAGGAACTGCTTTTCTCCTTTCCTCTCCATTTTCTCACATGGCACCTTCACAGTCAGCCGTTGGCAAAGGCTTTTTGGTGGCCATTCATTAATTCTGCTGTGGCCTTTAGTAATGTCACCTTGGCTCAAATGCTTTCTTGAAATACAGTGCTGCAGATTTCCCCAAATATCCTTGGCATGTTATATGGCACTGGGGTAATGCTAACTCTCTTAAAACATAGATGAAGCAAACAGTGCTAATTTGTGCCTTGCTTTTTATTCCCAACATAATTTTGATTTTAATGTCCCATTCTCACCACATCAATATCTTTTCACTACTGGCATGTTAAAACAAAAAGTAAATATTTCATTTTCCTTTCTTTCACTAAGATGCTCACCCAGAGCATCTAGGAGTATGCAAATGAGACATGACTGAGGGATGCTGCTTGGGTGCTTTATGGGACATCAGGACATGAGGATATTGCCCACAAGTGTCAATGTGAATGGAAAATTAGCTACACTGGATAGTGATGTATGATTTAATATAGCAAAGGATATTTACAGTAAAACAACAGCTCACAAGAATACATTGCAGAATTGTAGACTCTGCCTGAAGGATCAGAAAGGTTTATTTATTTAAGATATAAAAATCAAGCTGCCCTTCTGCTTTGTTCTTCTGGGTATACTGAGCAGGGCAGTGGCCTATTGCTTTAACTATGATACATTCCCCTTCCCCACAAAGCCCCTACGCACTTTAAACAGTAGGCTGTCAAAATTCTGGACTTCTCATAATTCATACTGCAGGTGGTGTCCAGAAATCCCATGTAAGTGGCCACTGAATGTGAATAAGGCACATTGCCTTGAAGGGACATTGAGTCTGGCCTGGCTGCAGATGCACAGCTCCTGTGTGCATCAGTTTCTTCATCATCCTTTTGACAGGCTACAGATCTGACCTAGTCCCAGAAACTGTGACCAAATTAGTGGTGATTCTGATATCCAGTAGAGATTTTTTCCACTATACTCTGCCTGTAAGGAATCTCGAAGCAAAGCTTAGAAGCAGACCCAGGACTGGGCTTAGTCACCTGGAAGTGGCTTCTTGAAAAAACTTACATCTGACAGCCAAGATTATTTAAGGCAAAAAAACCCCTTCAGCTGAAACCCTGCCCCTGCTGGAGTCTACGCCACTCATACTCCAGTGGGACAAGGGCTTATGAAGAAACTCTGGGGACTGTTTCTGAGGCACAATTTTCCTCCCAAGGAGCTGGATTTGGCATTGCTTTCTGGAATTAGTTCCTATTTTCCACCTATTTATTATATTAGTATTTGGAAAAATGGGGCTGGGCAAACTCTAGCTGGTGCTGCCAAAGCAAAGCCGATAGTTTCACATGTAAGCACACATGTAAACATGCACTTACATGTAAACAAACACATCCTCCTGTGATATAACTTGAAGAACAAGACTGCTAAACAAATATAACCTTGAGATTTGCAATTTTTTTTTTGAGAAATAAGTGACTTTAAACAGTGAGATCTTTTCTATCCCTTCCCCCAAACCCACTGAACGCCATGGTGTATTAGATGTGCAGCCGCCAACCAGGGTGCTGGAGGGCCATAGGGGGAGCCAGGGTTGGGGCTGCTGGAGGAGCCGGGATGCCAGCTCATGGGAACTGGGGTGCAGCTCCCTCCCACTCCATCAACCTGCCCAGCAGGGTCCTGGCTCCCTCTCCCCGCACACTTTATTACAGCTTTTAGTGCTTGCCAGTGTCATGCACAGTGAAATAAACCTGAAACAGCTCAGTACATGTCGTAGACTGTTTGTTGGGGATCCAGTACTCAATTTGTCTCTGTACTTGCCTTGTACGATGGGTAATTTAGTAGCAGCACTTAGATACTGAGGTGATAGATGCCTTGTAAATACAGCAGATAGATTAAGTTATTAGCGTAAATGTGAAAAAAAATTCACAGATAGGGAAGGCACTGAAGCTTTACCCATCATACAGTCCATAGAGGATGTCAATGAATGCTCGGCAATCCTTTAAAACCGGTGCCCAGACTTGTAACTGAGTCCAAGAAACCTTTACATAAGCTGTACAACGTAAGGGAAGGAAGCTTGCCCGTATTGTCCTACCTGTTGCCGCTCCTGGATTGGAGTGTGTCTTACCACAGCTGACATAAGCTAGAGCAACCCATCATCCCCAGAACTGCCCTCTTCCCCTGGCAGCTCACAAAGGGATGCACAGAGCCTGCAGAAGAGAAGCAGCCTGGGGGGGATCTCAACAGGTTAACATGTCTTAGCAAGAGGGCAATGAGAAAGGTCTTTCTGCTAAAGCAACCATAGTCTTAGGAGTGAAAGAGAAGGAGATGTAACATAAACCAGACCCTAATTTGAAGCTGTTGGGAGGAACTGCATCCGTGCAGTAGCTTTACTCTATAAAGTGTGCAGCTGAAGCCTTTGCAGTGTGTGGCTGGGCCCCCTGCGGTGCTTTTCAGCTCTCTGTCTATGCAGCACCAGTGAGACTAAACACAGCAAAGATGCTAGCCCTGCCAGCCACTGCAGGGGTGAGCCCTGACTTGGCAAAGG
>NW_009216983.1:15188-48914 GCF_000690835.1 Fulmarus glacialis | reverse complement strand
GAGTCAGCTTCACTTTGTAGAAAAAAGGAAGATGCCAGGGTCTGCCGACAAAGAAAATCTGATTTCTGTATCAGAGCATCCATCAGCTCTGGAGCTTGCATAGTGGGATTTCTGCTGGGGATAACTCCCCATTTCAAGGTCTCAGGGCTGGGGAGGAAGAGGCACGTGGAGCATGCGTGGCAAAGCAGAGCCCTGCTCATGTCAGGGCATTGCAGTGTCCTTCCTCTGGACCCCACACCAAGACCAGGGTCTCTTGTGGTCCCAAGGAAGGACCTCATCAGCAGAAGTGGGGTAGGTAGCAAAACCTCAGAGATGATTATGGAATAAGCCACCACAGGGGAGGGAGTCTCGTAGCTCCCTGTTAGCGAGAAGCTGGTTTGTGCCCTTGAATGAATCTCTTTGAAGATTGTGGAGAGGGTTGGCTGATGAAGAGCTTCTGTTCTCACAAATCTCCATTTCTTATCTGAATCTTGCTCACTCACATCTTTGGCACCCAGTTCCACATACTTCTTATATAAATGCAAATCATAACAGTTTTAAATTTACCACCCTTCTATTTCATTGATGATTCTCTTGTTCACTACTAATTTGGAGACTTGGTTGGACTTGAAGCCTAGGAAAACTTTGATTCCCTTGAAAAATAATAAATATTTCTAGGATATGTTTATATCACCCTTTTTGTTGCACAAAAGAGGAGACTGCAGAGATGTCAGACAATAATGTCTCTTCAGTATGAAGACTGAATGGGAAGCTACTTTTCCTGTTTGCATACAGTATATGCTCTTCTTTCAAGCAACTCCTTTAATCGGGTTTTGTGATCAAATTCTGGCCTGTTTTGCGTAATTCACAGGGCTGGTTTTACATATGCTTTGCAACCAGAAAATGCCGATGACACATGGAAATGCTTGTACTTGCAAAGTAGCAGTTAGACATTTGCTGTTTGTGAGCAGAGACAAGCAAGGCAGCAGTCAGTCTGGAGAAATGAGGGGATGGGGCTCTGTGCTGTGACCACAACAACATCACATGGACGGGGAAAGGGGATATATTGAGTGAAACATGGGGAGCAAAAAGTCACCTTCAAAGCTGCGTGTGGGAGAAACTTGGACTCATCAGCAACATCTTGTGGAGCTTCCTGGCAGCTTTTCACTCCTCCTTTCCACTGGTGTGATGACTTTGGCTGTCTCATGACTGAGCAGAGTCAGGCCCTGGTTGTCTATTAATAAGGATATCTGCCTGAATGTCTTCACACTCCTGACGTGTAGCTGAGTGTAGGGATTGTGCTAAAAGTGAACAAACACAACAGATAAAATAGCCTGGGGGTAGGGCTGTGAACTGTGAAGTTACAGGGTGTGAAGTTACAGATAGGACAGTGAATGAACTTGAATGGGGAAGAAAACTAGATGCGCACACATAACAGCTTCACTGAGCAACTTGTAATCAACAGAGGTGCTCCAAAATTTGGGTGAAGATCAGCACAACCGAAATCACATCGAGGCAGTGCCATTGCATTCACGTTTACCCTTGGATGGTGGGGCGCTTCTATCAGAAAGTGCAAACTGTTTAGAGTGACCCTACATCAGCCCTTTAGCAAGACTGAATTTTCCAGGCTCTTACAGATTCTGCCCAGGACTTCAAAGCAAATAAAGAAGACTGAAGCTTGCCAGAAACTGATGATACCTCAGGGAGAGAAAGTGCAGAGGAAAAACACAGACACTCTACAAAATGACTGTGAGAGCTTTCCAGGCAAATACCTGTAGATGAACAAAGACTCCTTGGCACAAAATAAAGATGACTCTGGTGAGTCTTTATGACATTACTGTGCATGGCAGGAATTACGAGGAATATACACCTATATATTCCTCATATATATACTATGCATATTAAAAGCAAGTGCTTGCACCATTAATGAACAAGAAGAGGAGAAAAAAGAAAAAAAAAATCAGGGACTCAGTTGTGCAGTGCAATGAAGGAGGAATGTTGTTGTATCAGGCTCAGCACTTCATAAAGTACAAGGGAACTGTGGCAGCTCTTCCCATCCCAGGCACCCTGGGCCTGATTCTGATCGTTTGTGCATCATTTATACCTGTGTATCCAATCAGAAGATGAAATAAGCTGAGATGGCAGTTAGACCCATTGATGGGGAAAAAAAAAGTACACTAATTGCTAGGAGCACAAGCTTAGTATCCTGCATGGTACCCTGAGTAGGGTTGTTACGAGTTTGAGGCGGGTTTACGAGCCTAAGCCACTTTGCCTATCCTGCCAAAGCAGTCCTGTATGGTGCTTCTCCTGACCCATACCCTGGGAATGTGCTTGGTGGACCCCCAGAAATCATAACTCCAGCATCTTGTATGGGCAGTCCTGCTCACATGTCCAAGGGACACATCCGATCAAATAAATAGTTCAAAATCACTTAGAAGCAAGCAGGGAAATCAGTAACATCCATCATGGATTTTTCATGCACAAATTATTTGAAAGTCAATCTAATTTTCCTCTATGGTGGGACAACAGGCCTTGTGAATAAAGAATGCACAGCAGATGTGGTATACCCTGATGTCGGTAAGGTTTTTGATAATTTTTTCAGGTAATGTTCTTGGAAGCAAACTAGGAAGCATGAAAACAATTTAGATGTAGTGCCAATGGGTATCTAACCTACCTTCTGAGTGGTTGTCTGTCCTGAAACAGGAGGGTTCAAGTAAATGGATTCTGTAGAAATTGGTCCTGGCTGCAGTTCTGTTCTATGATTTCATCACTGATCTGGAGGAGGGAATGGAATCCAGTAGTTTAATGCACAAGTGAGACTGACAGGGCTGGCAATACATAAAAGCACGGAATAGGAATTTTGAATGAGTTTGACACAAGGGAGATGTGGTCCGAGAAGGATGTACAGCAGGTTAGTAAGGAGAAGTGCAAGGTACAGCTCTGTAATACTGAAATGCACAAGTGCATGGGGAAAATCAGCAAAGCAGCAGTTCCCCAGGCAGGGCCCTGGGGATTACTGTCTATCAGAAGCCAAACATGACTCTCCAAACATTATGCTAGACTATGTAAGGAAGCATATGGCTGACGAGACAAAAAGCAATCCTCTGTTGCACTTAGCTATCGTGAGACCTCAGCTGGAGGACTGTCTGCCTCCGAGAAAGGTGTCCAGTTTGAAGGTAATCCAGAGCAGAGCAGTAAGACTGGCTAGAGGTCTACTATAAGGCTATCTTATAAGTAAAGACTGAGCATGCTGTGCCTGGTTGTCTTCCGGAAGTGAACAGGAGTGCAGCATGAGAGTAATTCTTGCATGTAGATAAGGTTGCTACAAAACGGAAGGGGATATACTATTCTCCATGTTTTTATGGGGTGGCTAAAACCCCAACATTCCCATAAGGGAATTTTTTTCTTTCTCATAGGAAGGATTGAGAGGCTGGAATGAGCTGTCTGGGATGGGGAGCATGGGATGTCCCTTGCAGGAGAGCCACGGGTGGGTTTGTCAAGCATCAGAAATGACACAAGTGTGACTGCTTCTGCCTTGTCACAGGGACAGGGACAAGACAAACTCCAGCAGCCTGTTCCTACCCTGTGATTCTGGGACTATAGAAGTAATGTTACTGGATTTTGTTGTTGTTGGGGTTGTTTTGCTTGGCTGATTATTTACTGGAAGACATTAACTCAAAGTAAAACACCAATAATCACCCTACAGTATTAGGAGAAGTTTACCAAATTGAGGAGTTTGCTTTCAAAAAATATCCTTAACTAGGACACTCAATGTAATTTATGGGGATAAGAAAAGCCATCTAGGGAGCTAGTACAGGGAAGCTGCTCCTCTGGCTAGGATGCTAGCTGGGATATAAGAGTGCTGGGTTTTATTTGTGGTGTTCTGCCATACATGTCTTGCTTGCTTTTGAACAAGTCTGTTTGCTCAATCAGTAAAATGTAACTAGTATTACTTTCTGGTTTGGATATCATGCCTAAAGCCTCTCTGAAGTCTGCCAGCGACTCACATGCTATAGAATGAGGGTTCATATAAAATACCTAAGATAGAGAAATTCAGATATAAGACTCTGTAAGCATTTTTACGTGGAGAAAACATATACCTAGCCTGATTGTCTGCCTTCAAACAGATGCTAAGTAAAATGGTTTATTTAGGATGATTGATTATAGGAACCCCACTCATATATCCCAAACATATTCTACAATCACATCTTCTTTTCATTTGCAAGGGCTGAAAAGAATTTTCATATCTCTTCTCCCCCTTGTGATTTATCATTTCTGAGGCTAAGCCTGTTATCAACATGGGTTCACTCTAGAGCTCCCAGAAGTCATAACACATTAGCATGTCTTATTAAACCAAGGCTGTGGTTAGAGCTGCAGAAATAGCAATGCTCTTTCTAAAGAAAAAGAAATAATAAAGGATCGAATTCTGCATTTATTAGTTGTTCTCCTGTCAAAGATCTCTTTGGACGTCGATGGGCTTTCTGCTGCACTGTCAAGGGCCACATATAGCAATTTAGGTGATACTGATCTAATCAGATTTAGTCCATCTAAAAGTTAGGTACTTAGTCTAAGACAGTTAGACTCTTTCTGTAGCCAGTGGAGAAGGCTAGGTATTTCATCCCACTTGATGGTACGTGTTCAAGATAGATCAGAAGAATTGTCCCAGAAATTGCTGTCTTTGCAGCTGCTTTTATAGAAGGAGTCCAGCAGCTCAGCCTGGATTTAAGCTGACCAGGTTTTAGACAGCTAATCTCAAGTATGATTAAATTCATCCTTAGAGTTTGACTCAGAGCCCATTGGAATAAACAGAATCTTTCAGTTGTCCCAAGTGAGCCCTGGGCCAGGTTTTGGTGTCATGAAAATATGTAAATACAGTACCTTTCCTCCTTCCAGATCAGGGTCAAAATGTTGTTCTTCTCTTATACCTCTTATACCTCTTATGCCTTTGGAAATCATGACAAAAAGGCCCAATAACCTAAATGGGAGACTTGCCTGAGGAAGAGCAGCAGGATTGGGCCCAAAGAGCACCATTTCTGAATTAATACAATGTTAAATGACAGCTTGCTCTGAACTCCATCAAAAGCAACAGAAAGATTCCCAATGGGAGTTAGTTCAGATTTTATGTTAGGCAACAGAGATGTTCATTTTACCTTTGCAGATGAATCATGGTTCCTGTGGGTTTGATTTTACAAACTTCCTACAGAGATCAAAACTAACATATCTGAAATGTGATCCTCCGCATGATACTGACTGTGTCAGTTTGCCCCAGTGGGATATAGCTTCCTGTTCATTATAAGGGTCCTTCTTCTAATCCATCTCTACAGAGGTGTCTTAAAGAGCTCAAATGAGTGATTGTCACTTTAACACACTTCTACAATCAAAACTAAGTCCCAGGTTCCAATCATCTAACACAGACCCTTGGTGCCATGGGAGTGGGCAGGCTCCAAAGCGCTCTGGGAGGAAGTATGTACTTACGGCAGCATTAACACCTATGCTCTCCTTGGTCTCTCTTTGATTTTATTTTCATTTTTTTTCCTGAGACAGGTAAATTGCAAGTTAGCATGGTCTTCTAGCTGCAGCTAGAAAGATTCTACATGTCCAGGGGAGGAATTGGTGCCAGGAGATGCTAAAGGTCTGAACATTTGTGGTGACCCCCTTTGAACTGCAGCCAGAGATGCTCTATTGCCCAAAAGTACCGAGTTATCTCTTGGGATCATGATGTGTTTGTTCCGTGGAAAACAAGCCACTTCAGGAAAGACCAAGGATTTCTAGATAGTGGAAAAGAAGCCAGTTAGAAATCTCAGAAGCAGCCTGATCTTGTAAGACTGACTTCTCACTTACCAGAAATCCATGGTCTCCAAAGTGACCTATCCCTTGCTAATAATGATTATCAAGAGGAGGTGGGTTGTGGCAGGAAATCAAAGCAGTTAGCCACCACCATGAGGGGAGTGAAAGAGAAAATGGTTGAACAAAAGGCTGGCCTCCCATGGAGGGAGGTAGCATTGCTCCATCACTTGTGAAACTTTAGACAGCTGGTGCAGAAAATATTTATCACCATAATGACAAGGAAGAAGATGAAGGGCTGAGATAGATCCTAGCTTATTCATCTCCCATTTCTCAGAATAGAAAAATACCTAAAGATGGAGGAACCAGGTGTGTAGCAGGCGTAACTAGGCAGGACCTAATAGTTGCCTGGAGTACACTGATTCACCCTAGCTCAGAACTGGGTGTCCTGGTGCTTTGTTGGTGTCAGAGCTTTGCCTGCAGAAGGGTGCTAGCTTCTTTTCCTGAGTGATGCAGGGATGTGAATGTCAGGATGCTGCTGTCTTCAAGACTAACTGAACTCCAGAACCGGGCGTGTAAGACCCATTGCACGCACTTAGCTGGGCTTTAGAAGCCGTAATTCCCTTCTCACTTAAATCCTTGCAGAGCAGCACGCTGCATGCACAATCCTCCTGTTTCATGCTCAGCCAAAGGACATAGGGAGCTTAAAAATTGAACCAGACAGGGCATGTCCCAAGGTAAACAAGCCTAGCTATTATTGGTTTCTAACTCCTTCACTGTTCAAGGGCAGTAAGAAGAGCACCTTTTGTACAGCATCTCCTTCCCCCTGTGTAGATGGGAGTGTTAGCAGTTGCCAAAGATCCTACAGCTGATCAGAGCCTGGAAGCTGCTGACGTACTTTGTTATTGTAATTTCTTGTTCATTGTTTCCTGCGGAGCACAGCCACACTGTCCAGTTGCCTGTGGCAGCAAGCAGGTGAAATGAGCCATTGAGGTGAGAGAGAACAGAACATCTACAAAAAGATCCCACCAGCTGAAAATGCATTAGTACTTCTATTTTCCCTCTTTCCCATACTCTCTATTCATGTCCATCTTCCCCCTACTGCTGCCTGGGCTTTTTGCAAATGTGATGTGAATAACAAACAGCCCCACAGGCAGCTGTGCTCTTTTGGACACAACTGGTAAGAGGCCCCCGAATATCCTCCACAACCAAAACCAACCACCTCCATCTCAGAAAAACAGGTCCTACTTTAGAAACAAGGAAAAGCTTGGGACCCTGAAAAATAAGTGTTTGAAAGGCTGGTCTTCCTATGGACTTGCATCTTGGGTATGGGAGCCAGTGTGGAATCTCTGATGTCTAATAAGAGTAGCAATTGCTCCTATTCCTCAGCAACCAAATCTTTTCCTATCCCTCCTCTATCCAGCTGCTGCTTGGTCACACAGCTGCTGGGACTACTCTACCTTTCCACCCAACTGGTTGAAATTTGATGCTGAGGCAAAGAAACAGAGAAACAGGCAAATTAGGAAGTAGACGATTACTTAATCTTACTTCCTTAAGGAACACTCCTCACCCCTGAATCTGCTTCTATCCCACAGCACTGTTGTTGTTGTTATTTTATCTCTGTTTTATACCTGTTATGAAAAGCTAGGCATGATTTTTCTTCCCCTAACTGAAAGGATGATTTCTGTATTGGCTAAGTACTATACATATCTGTGCCTCTTTTCACCGCTGAACCATGATGCGTGGTCCAGCTTAAGGCACAAATGGGCTTAGTTCTTCCTTCTAATCATCCCATGCTACCCACGTATTTCCTCAGCACTCCACTGTAGTTGTCCTTGGGTGGACACCTACCCAGGTTGTTCAAGGAAGTTTGCCCTTCTCTTTCGCTCCCATTGTAGGGCAAGCGTGCGAATGAAAAGTACATAATGGAAGGCCAAGGGTTGTGTAGGATCCTGTTCTATGTCCCTCTGACATGAGCCATTGCTCATGTTTCCTGAACTGCTTGATGCAGTGACTCAGCCCACGCTGGCATGCGTTATGCAGGCTTGGGAGCAGGCAGGGTTGGATGATTGAGCAGGAAATGCAGTAGGCATGGACCTGAGCAAGGGGGACAAACACCTTTAGAGATGGGGAGCTAGGTCAGGCTGTGAGCAGTCATAGAGTAGACAGAGCAATCTGCTTTCTTTAGGGCAGTTTGAAGTTTTGATACTGTGCAATTTGCACATGGGAGTGTCTGGAAAAAGAGAAAGACTGCCCATGGGTCAATGCAAGGCTCAGCTTTCTCTTGACCCTTCAATCCTTGCCTATGACAAGGTGAAATAGCAGGTCTGAGCTATTTCTTGAGGACTGGGGGTAGTACTTCCATCCTTCTGGGAATTGAGGTCACTCAGCAACCCATGGGGACTAACCTTCTGCTCCAAGGGAAGTCCTTGAAGGTTGAAACCTCCTGTAACTTTCCCATCGAGCTGATTCTGTCTTCCTGGCTCACAACCATTACCTGAGATACTGGGGAGGAGGAGGAGGGGGAGGAAAAAGAAAGGGCAAGCACATCAAAAGTTTAATCCTCCACAAAGGGTTCAAATGCAAAATATAAAGATGTATCGCAAACAAAATAAAGGTCCCTGAGGTATTTGTTTAATGTTTATCCCGTTCTGAATCCTTTTCCTGGCAAATGGTCTGTTCTCCCTGTGAAGTGAAAGGGCTGGGACCGCCTGCCAAGCGTTTGAAGACTTCAGAACAGTACATGGGAGATTGTATCTCAAGGATGGAAGCAATGCAAAAGCCTACTCCCTGCATCCCGAGTCACAGGTGAAGAATGTTTGTGTTCAGGTAATGAAAAACAGTGGAATCTGCATACACTTTCATATGGGTGCATCTTGTGTCTGTTCATTTCTTGAAAGAAAAGCATCCTGGGAACTGTCTGTAGAGTGCCTGCTGCTTTGCACCTTGCCATCTTTTATTTCTCTATTATTATTATTATTATTATTTGTTCCCTGTAAAGTTGCAACTAAAGTGCTGGCTCTGAGATTTGAAGTCCTTGTTTCTTGAATGACAAAGCCTTCATGGATCTGAGCCAAGAGTCAGCAACTGGGATTTATTTAATGGATGAAGTTCTTTTGCACTTTCCTAAGCAACACAGGGACATTGAGTATTTGGATCTGAGGTTGTTAGAACTTGTTTATAAAAATTCTGTAGATATATGCAAACTTCCAAGTATACACTAATGCTATAAGGGTTGACCTTATTGTTCTACATGTGTTTGTAGACAATACCCTTCCCTAAAAAAAATTTTTTTAAAAAGGGAGGAGAAATAAAAGAAAAAAAAAGCTCTCACTTTACTGAGAGCTGGTTTAGAAGAAGTTATTAGTGACAATCGTCTCAGGTCAAGATCCTTTGCACTTGAATGTCTAAAGGAAAATTAATTTCGACAAGGAAATAAACCAGGATAAGAGAACAGGTGAGAAAGGGGACTGATAGCTATTTTAGCAATGAAAAAGGGCAAAGTGCATGGCCGCAGGAGACAGGAGGGATGCCTGGAGATATCAGGGGGTTGGGAATGAAACAAAAAGTCTTTCACAACCAGGTCAATGATTCAAAGCCAGCTGAAGACAAAGAATGAGTTGATGGTCTCTATGAAGGTAGTTGATGATAGTCTCAGACTGGTTTCAACTGGAAAGGGCATCCACTTCTCAGCCAGCTCCTTCAATGGCAAATTCTAGCAGAGGAGAAGTGACTAAGGCACAGAGGGCAATTCCTTGCTCCATCCTGATACGGAGCAACCAGAGGTCAAGACTGAGACACACTGGACCCTGTCGCCATGTGCAGAGGCTCCTTCAGTTCTTTCAGGCACCAGAGCTTTCAATCCCACAGCCTTTCTGAGAAGTTGCTTTTTATACAAAGTGAAAATAGAGTCTAGGTCAGTTTTTAGTGGTAGCCTGCCATTTCTGTAGAGCCCTGTAAAGTTGGGCTCATGGGATCTAATTTTCTAATCTCCAGTGGTTCCGGTTATTTCTGTATGTGCAGCACCTGGAAATATCCCATCGCATTAATGGGAGCATTGTACTTAATGGGCTTAATGTTGCTATATCACACTATCCTGCCTCCCCTCCTGTGATCCTACATGGAGGAAGGGGTGAGGTTATTGGCAGAGTCCAGACCATGGCATGGGTGTGAGCTGCGGCTGACAGTCATTCCTGCCTATGCACATTGATCTCTTTTAATCTTTGTCCCCCAGAGCAAGCAATAGTTCTGGGAGCACTGCTACCCTTTTCAGCCTTTTGTCTGTTACTGTCATTTTTTCCAGTCCAAGAGCCCTTGCTTCAGGCCACCAGTGTTGAAGAGTCAGGGCCACCATCTCCTGCCCTTATTGTCACCTGTCATGGCCCTTCTTCTCCCATTCTGGCACTGTCATCCATGACAACAAGCCATCTGGGACATGACCGAGGGTTGGGTGATGGTCAGTATAATGGCTGCAAAGAGGTGGGGTAGGCACATTTCTAAAAGCATTTCCTTCCCGTGCAAGCTGCTTGTTTTCCCTGACGGTGCAGTTGCAACCACCATCAGCTTTTAAAACGGGCTGTGAACCATTTGCTCAAATCCCTTAGTGAGTCCCTCTGCAAACAACAAGAAACTCCATTAACAGTGGCAAAGCTCTTCAACATACTCTGCGGTGTCTCCTTTTCCTTCCCTCCTCTCTTTCCCCCTCTCCAGTGCTCCTAATTAGGTCATTAATTCCTAAATCAGGCACACCAAAGCTGCTGCCACAGCAGTGTAAGCGTCCCTGCCATGAGGGAAAAGTGGGCTCAGCGTGGAAAGCTGGTACCTGCTCACTTCTCAGCTGCTTTGTGTGTTAATGTAACAGCCCTCTGCGGAGGATCCTGTCTGGGGAAGGGAAATCTAGTGTTTGCTACTTGTTGAGAAAATTTTTCTCCATAAGACACCTGCGTTTTATATATATATATGTATATATTTTTTCCTGTTTTCCTCTTGCTTTCCTCCCCCTGCTAACTTGCATGTGGCAATTATTTTAAGTGAGCCTTCACAGCGTACGGAGCAGGCGAGTTGCCTGCAGAGCTGAGACCAGGACTGTGATTGGAGATCTGGAGCTGATAGCCCTCTTCTTGGCACTCAACTATTTCTTTTGACTTCAAAGCAAGAAACAAAAGATGTTTCAAGGACTTCTTTGGAAAATCACCATTAGATATGATGAGGCTTAGGGCCGTTTCCATGGCGATGGAGCCTTTTTACATTGTGATCATTGCTGCAAAATGGAAATGTTCTTTTGTCTCTGAAAGTCTGTTCACTTATTTATATATGTGTGTGTGTGTGTGTGTATTTCTTTCAGCAACAAAAAATAATAAAAGGAATTAGATCTCATGGCAGGTTCCTTAAACTGAGTCAGCTTCTCACCCTGTAAAGTTTTTCTTAATTCTTTAAAGTCCTCCATCAAAGCAAAAACTTCACAAGGGTTTGATTTAAGTGAATATTAGTATTTAGGCCATCAGATTAACAGCCTTCTAACAAAGGGTACTAACATCCAATTGCCCCAGTAGACTGGAAACGTCATGAACAGCAGCTGATGTGTTGACCCAAAAGAGCAAACTAAACATCTCCCTATGACTGTGACTATCATTTCTTTTGTCCTACTGTGCTCAATGTCTTGTATCTGTTGCTTCATCCTATTACTTTGTCACCACTGATCAGAGTTTGCTTGAAAATCAATGATGCAATCAAAATCCCAGGCTCCCCCCAAACGGTATCACTTTCCTGGAGAGTAAACGCTTCTGTCTTCATTCAGACATGGAGGTAGCTATTTGGGCACACTGAAAATGAACCCTAACCTTGAGATGAAAATATCTGAATTTTCTCTTTCTGATGACCAAATTATTTTTGGACAGGGTAAGAGGAGAGCTGTGGGGCAGTGGCAAGTACAGCTCAGGGGCTAAAGAGTCTGCAGTTCCCATTTTTACAAGCATTGTTCTGCTCCCAGTTTATGCCTGTGATCAGAAATGCCAGGAGCAGAATGCCACGTTCAAAATGCCACAACCGAATGCCACATCTGGCACAGCATTTGTATATACTTCTCCATTTCATGTGGCCCATTCTGAACCTTGCCTAGGTTATTACCGAGGACTGTGCATGGATGGGAGCTGTGCTTGACTGCCAGCTCTGTGATGCAAGGGATCCTTCTGGCCCCTCTGCCTGCACCTGCCGCACAGCTCGGGGCCAGATCCTTGCGCAGCTCTGACTTGTGTCTAATGAGGAAATCCACCCCAGAGGCTTTGCTCCCTCCCAGCGTCACTCTCTTCTTCCTCACCTCCCTCAGATGTGCTCAATAGCCTTCCACTCATGATGACGACTGAGGAATCTGCCATAAAAGCTAAGGTTTCTCTCCTGCCAGTTTCCTCATTTGTTGTTTTATTGTCATTTCACTGCCAGTTAAATGGAGTTTTCTTCTACTCTCTCCTCACGCTCCTTTTGCTTGCATAAAACATGATGCTGTATTGTGAACAATGCGGGAATACATTACATAAATTTCTCTTTGATATCCAGCATGTTTCCTGCTGTAATGGAATCAGAGCAGAACAACCTCTCCTCCCCGACATGTCAGATAACTCTCTATCCACTCTCCATTAGGACAAATGTCTGTAAGCCTTTGAAGAGCTAAAATACCATAAAGGAAAAAGAAAATGTTAAGGGTGCTCCAGTCGGTATCACTGGAAATAATTGGGTTGAATTAAGCAACAGGAAAATTTAGACCAACTAACAGGAATAAAAGAGCAAAGTCTGTTAGGCTGAGAAGTTGTCTCCGAAGCTATTAGTCTGGGGAATAGTCTCAAAGAAAGACGGTGCAAACTTTAAAGAGCAAAATGTATGATTTAGGGAGACAGTCTGTAAAGACAGTTGGTGAAAAATGTATGGCTTTGAGACATTTTAAGCTAGACTGAAATGAAGCACTTCAGACCATAATGCAGTAAAGAACACTTTGTTAGACTGTGCAGAAGATGCTGACCTACTGAAACTCTTCCACATTGACTCCTTGAGAGTCAATAATCCAGAGAATAGCTCCGTGTACACTTACACAGTATATCTGCACACTGGCTGGCAGCCGAAGTAAACCAAAGCAGACCACAAATCCTGGTTGTTACACAAGATGGGCTGGGGGAAATTATATACTTCACTATCTCCCTGGAGTGGTTGCTTATTCCCTGTTGGAAAGCACACACCCTGTCAAGTTGTTTGTCGGCAGGAACCTGAAGGCAAAATTCTGCTCTTTGACTTATGTTCCCTTAATGCTCTCTCCCACGCTGCTCTGGGCTATGGCATAAAACAGGCTGTTAGATGTCACCGACACATGCCTGAGCAGGTTGGCATCCCACATGGTCTAATCCACGCAGATTCAATGAGAGACTGGAAGAAAAGTGCTCAAGTGCCACCCACACTTCCTGATTCTGACTAGCAACTGAGATTGGAAACGCTACAGATACCTTTAGAGAGTGATGGGAGCAAGATGCCTTCTTTCATTTAAAGGTTTCTGCTTTGATTCTTCTTACTACTTCTTTCTGATACAGCAGTAGACCGTATTTTTATGTTTAAAAGCCTGCTTTTTTTTTTTCTCAGAAGAAACTAGAAAACTAATTTTTCTCCTTCAACTAGTAGACTTCCTGACACGGTCTCCACAAATCCAGCATCTAAATCCTCATCTCCATCTGGTGAAGTTCCAGTTCACAGTTCTTACCTCCATATCTTTGTCCTTCACTGCCAACCTCTCCTTATGTTTCTCTTAGATTTCTTATTGGGAAGACAATTCCTAAATCACAGCTGCAGATCGAGACTGGAAAATGAAAGACAGGCTGGGGTCGTTCTGGATCGTGCATTGGTCATGACTCGGACCTGGCTGATGGGTTGTAACTCTTAATTCTGCGTTTCTCTCTAATCATGTGAAATCCATGATTCTATTCCCAGCTATTCATATGAGTGAGTTACGTCCAAGCTTTGCTTTCTGGGACTCGTGTATCGGGACATTTTTGGCCAGTAACTGCATTCATTCATCTCTAGTGTCATGCATCTAAAGCTATTAGTATACATGCTCTTTCAAAACTCCCTTGCTCTGGGACTCCCTGTCCCCTTTGCCATCATAAGCACTCAAAAATTCTTCCAGTTTACTGCTTTCATCCTCCCTCCTGGGTGCTTGCTGATCACATCTTCTCAATGACATGCTAAGTTGTTTTACTGACATTGATGCATTATGCTGGACTCCATCAGCCTAGCAACCTTTGGGACCAGTCCTAGGAGTCAGGCATCCAGACAGCTCAACTTGTCTCCATCAATCACGAAGTGAGACTTTATTGGCCAGAATGAGGGCTACAGGTGTACGCCACTGTCACAGTTTTAAATAAACACGATCAGTTTGCCCAGTGCTAAGCAACTGTTTCTGAGAGCGTGTTGGTAAATGTGTTTATAAAGCATAAGAGTCCAATCCATCAGCCCTCAAAGAGCCTAATCAATATATTCCAATTTGATCTTAGAGAAGTTTCGCCTCTGGGAAGTTTAATTTATTTCAACTCATGACCATGAAAAAATGAACAGCCACGGCACTTTGACAAAATAGAAAAAGCGGATGATGTTGTATCCAGCACCCGTTCCATTTCAATTTTCCATTTTACCTGAACAAATCACCCCTACGACTTGAATGACCATGAAAACTGATCGAGCGATGGAGAGAGACTACGGGCCAAAGGGGAGACAGAAGGAATAAAATATGGATGGGAAACATAAGATGCAGGACTTCTAAGATGCTTGGCTGTGTTAGTTTGCTCTGTGCAGAGTATAGCCGAAGTAGAATAACTAGTACTTAAAATGCAAGGTAAATTCATTCGTATTGCAACTGCAGAAGGCTGTGTACCTAGTGTCTGACTAGGCTAGTATATAGGAGCCTCTTCCCTGCATTTATACAAGACTCTTCTTGTATGTTCTCATATTTTTTCGTTGATGACCCTACCGCCCATTTCTCCAGATCCCAAATTTAGGAACCAACTCTGAACCTTCCATTAAAACATTAGTACAGTGGCTAACATCTGGAGTTCTCCTGAGCCATATCCAAGTGTTACAATGTCTGAGCAAAGTAGAGCCAGAAATGAGTAGCTGAGGAGCACCTCGCCAGGGAACACCTGCCTGAACATCACCGCTGTGAATCCTGGGCTTACACCTTCCTGTCTGAAGAAATGTTTGGACAGGACCTGATTTTCATGGGGTTTATTCCAGCTTGTTGACTGTCCCTTTAGCAGAACTACTAGGTGAAACCTTGCTCACATGATTCAGGGGTATTTCAGGTAATCCAGTTTTTATTGACAGTGGCTCACCTTTGTTCTAAAGGTTAAGACCACAGTGCTCTAGTTAGATCAGTGTACACGATACTCCAAAGTGTATTTAAGAAAAATACCATGTAAAACAAATGAAACATTTATTTCACTAACCCTCTAAGCAGTTAAGCCAAGATGCTTGACATACGTGTTATTTTACAGTGTTGTGGGTTTTTTTTTCAACCCATGCTAGTCTCCAGCAAGGATTTTGTTCAGAATGGATCATGAAACTGTGTTATAAAGGGATATCCTTGGTTTTCATTCAAGGTGGAGGCTGGAGGAGAAAAACAGGTGTTATCCCATTATCAGAGATACTTACTTTTCTTCCTGGCAGCCATCACTGTGTAAGCAACAATTTTTTTTCTGGCCTTGCCCTATGCTGTCAGAAAGGATTTCGGGGAGGAGGCTCTGTTTAATGCTAATTTGTTAAGAATTGAATCTAGTGTCCTCAGCAAATGCAAATCAGTTGTTTAAACTGATGCCAGAAAATGTAAAATCAGAAATGAGTGTGTTGATTTTCTTTCCTCCAACTGCATTTCATCCTAATGCTTTCTGCTTTGATGCTTCCTCCCCAATCTTATTTGATATAGCATCAGACCATCTTTTTTATGTCAAACATTTGCTTCAAAGCTTCTCATAGCCTGTGCTAGTTGTCAAAAGTTGGAGGCAACACGTTTTAAGCATTCAGCAAGCATTCTTCCGAAAAGAAAACCACTATTTCTAATGAGCATTTGAGAGTGCGGTGCATTGCAGAAACTGTTTTCTAAGATCTGTCACAAATGATTTACTTTTATTAGTTTTAATGGCCCTTAGCTACAGGCATGGAATATAAGTGAAAATTAAGATATTTTTCACAAGATGAAAATAGATTTCAATCAGAGACAGTGGGCATTTCCCTCCCCTCACTGATCCCCTCTTTTTTTTTGTTTCTGAATAAACAACCCTGCTACAAGGAAATGACTTCATAGTGTTACAGCAGACACACATCCCTGTACCAAGCATGAGCTCTGCTGACATCAGAGGCCTTTTTCCTAATCGTACACAACGCTATTCATCAATAGCTCTTGCATCATTCCCATTGAAGTGACTTCATATGCTTTACCAGGATTTGGCTATAGACAGGAACATAGCATGATGTTTCTAGTCAGAACCATAGGTTTGTCTTTTCTGCTATTTAACTGAAGAACTAATTTGAAACCAACATTTATTAATTCCAATTCATAATTTCTCTGTCTCTCTTTATTTCTCCCTGCTGCTCACATACTCTTTGTCTTAGATAAAAGCATGCTTTTCCTGTTTGCACTTTGGCCATGTTGTTCTTTATAGATTTTTTTTATTTTTAGGTTTTTTTTAGAATGTGCTTCTATAACAATTGTTATCACCTCATTTCAGTTTGTATTCAGTGGAGAAAGAGTAGTATAGCTAAGCCCAGACACTTATATTGTGAAGGCTGCACCTATAGACTCCCTGCATGAGCAAGGCTCTGCTAGGCTTGTTGCAACCACGAGCAAAGCTCCAAAGGAAAAATGGTTCTGCAAAAGGATCTCTCCCCTCCATGCTGAACCTCCTACTTTGTTTCCAGCCACCATACCATGTTATTCTTATTCAGCAATACCTTTTTATGTCATCTGCAGCCCATGAGAGTGAAGTAGGAGTCTGTGTTTCCTATTACAGCTCCTCTGAATCAAAGGCGAGTGGGCTTACTATGGCTGTCAGTACATGGAGTTCTTTCTTTGGCTTCAGCAACAGAGAAACTCACTGTATTAGTTGTAATAGTTCCAGATCCAAACCTTCCTAAAAACCCAAGAATCATCAGTTTGCTCTCTCTTTCTAATCTGTAGCATTTTTAGAGCTCCAGTCTGGATGAGGTATAACCACTTGTAGTAAAGAACTGTGATAACTAAGGAAAGACACCAAAGACACCTGATGTCATAAGCTCTTCCTATTTAGTCTTTGGACACAATTTCCAAGCTAAAAGCATCATTATTTTTCCCCTTAGGCCCGGTGCTACATTCTCCATCTGGAATGAGTTCATTGAGCTGGGTCTCTCCTGCCTCTTTCATCATCCTCAGTAATTAAGCTTTTACAGCTAGAACCTAATTGATAACTTTATTGTTGATTAAAAAGACAGTCTATCTCCAACACTTTGCCCACAACTTCATCAGTTGTGTGGTATTAAGAGAATAACCACTTGTTTTCATTGGGGAAGTAAGCATCTGGGATCTGAAGACATAGAAGTAGCCAGATTAGGCTCTTGGTTACCCCAAAGAACAAGGAGAGTAACTTCACCAAGTCAGAGTAATTACTCTGGATTTAGATCAACAGGGTTGGAAACATGGTTTGGTCAAGAGAGCAGATCAGTGGAATAAAACTGAGCTAATTTTACAGGGTTTCTTCTCTGAGCGCAGCCACAATTTAATGGTCACCTATAATTAGTTAATTCATTTACTACTATAATAAATGCTTTGCAGCCCTTATAAATGTCCATTAAATGTGTCAAATCCCTTCCTCCTTTCCTCCACACATGCAATTTCCTTGGCAAGTGAGAAAGTGTAAGCAAATCAAAAGGTGAAAAGAAGGATGTTCTATGAAGAGGGCATGCTTTCCCTTGTCACTCAAATTCTCATGCCTGAATGAGTAACAAGTACTCTGTAATGATGTTTTAAATGCAACAGTTTCCATCCTGAAAAGAGGAAGGAAAGTCTTACCCTTTTTTGTGGTTACTGGTTTCAGTGGGGTCTCACCCAGTTGTGGCTTTGACTGGAAATACCTCTATAAGTAAAGAATGATGAAATAGTAGATGGTTAATTGCATCTTTTCATGAAAATTTCTGAATTTGATCTACAGAGATACCTCATGCGTCAGGGTTTAGGTGATCCGTGACTCCTAGAGCCTGGAGAAACACCTAACAACACAGCTCAGTTATTCACCTTTCTCTTCCGAGCTCCTGCAGCTTCTCCAGCATCTGGCTCTCCCTATTGCTCCAGCTCTGTCTTTTAAAACACATGAATGGTGACTCTGCCAATCCTGTGTTTACATGTCACTCTATATTTCTGGAAGCTCAATGGTGAAACTCAAGTTAAAAGTAGTTTTGAAAGCGTAAGCTCTATTCTCTTTGCTTCCCAGCTCCATTTTGCAAAAGCTCAGGGAACACTCTGAATCTGGCCACCGGGATCAGCCAGAGAGGGGTGAGTTAGAGCAGCCCACGGGTCACCCATGATTCACGGATGGAGTGGAGAAGCAGGGCTGTCCTCTCCTCTCCCTCAATGGAGTAGGGCACAGCAGAAAGTCCAATCAGTCCTTCATCCTTGTATGACCCTTTTCCTGTTAGCTTTTTAGCCCCATCACTGATTCAATAGCGAGGCACGGCGCTTCCCTGAGGATTCACCGTCCAGCTGTGGCAGGCAGCAGAGCCCTCTGCTCCAGTAAGACCAAATCCTCTCTGGTTTAGCTGGACAGTGAGCTGACAGCTTCTGTTGGGGCTGAGATATCCTAAACACGCTGGTCCACAGCGTGATCTGCTCTGAAGTCCATCGTTTGACCGACATCCACGACATAAAGGAACAACCCTTAATCTGTCACTTGTATAAATCTCCTAAATCCTACCTTAATCCAAACTATACGCTCAGAGCACACTGGATTCATTGACTTGCTTGCTTTATTTATTTAAACACAGAGTACAGACAGATAGGTGACCAACAGGCAGAGTCTCAAGTGGTAGGTTGGAGAATGCAACTTAATCTGGGTTTGAAACTCTATTTAAATGTTAAGCACAGGCAGCAGACATTGCCGGTTGTCCACTGGGATTATGTTTAGGGAAAGGGGGGTCATTTCCCCAGCTCTGACTTTCAGCATCTAATTCTTTCTCTCTTTTTGCTTCCCCCAAAGGAAGTCAGAACAGAGAGATGGCAGGAGAGTAATACAACAAACTATAACACATTGTGTAATTGAAATGGACCATAATCACTAATATTAAAGACAGTGAATCATTCTAATCGAGCCATGCTCAGCAAACAATGAAAAATTATGTGCCAGAAAAGCTAATGCTGCTTTTAAAATGAACAGAAATGAGGCGAAATGGAACCTCACTCTTTATTCATGAAGGTCAATTTAACGTGATTATTTTTTCCCTGGCATCACAGCTTCATGATTACTGTTGTATACCTCAGTGCTATTTTCTAACCTAATAACAGTAAAAAATAACCAGCTGGTGATGATTCTGTTTAAAGCAGAGACTAAATGCTCACAAAAACCTGCCACTGAACAGTTGCACATGCTAATCAGACACAGCTCAGCCAGATTCCCAATAGAGTCCATATTTTGCAAATTTCAACTGGTTGACTACATTGAGAAATTAGATTATGCCTCGGACATTCAAGACTCAGAGTGATCTGCATTCATTCATTCCTCCTGGGTGAAATCAAACCCTCCGTAGATCCAGCCAGGCGCTTTTAATTCATCCCACTCCATATCTTCCCATAATATTTACCATCGTGCAGTACAATCGCTTTAGGGACTTGGCGTTTTGGTGGAGGCGACAGGGTCTGATTCTCCCCGCGCATATTCTCACTTTGTAGGGGAGAAACAGCTTCGACTTCGGTGAAATTACTCCTGGTGTCAGCCAGGGACAGCAAGGAAGGGATCTGTCCCCCCAGCCTATGTGACACTGAAGGAGGCTCTGCTGACGACATTTGGAGGAAAGCTGACACCAGTAATAATTGATAATTTCCAGACTTGCCAGTAAGTGCTGTCAATTTCAAGGAGGGGGGGGCAGGAGGAGGGAGAGAAAAAAGTTAATTAAAAAAAAATGCCCAAATGTTTCTCCGCTCGGAGGAAAGTGTTGTTTATACTGGAACGAAGTAATGCCTTTTGTTTTGTTTATTTCTCAGCTGTCTGTAGTTCTTAGCAGCAATGTTACTGAGGTTTATGCTATACAAATGCAGATCTTTTTAATATATAAATAAATGCATTTTTTTACACTTACCTCATTTTTTTAAATTTTGCTAAAATCCCAGCGAGACAAATTAGTAAAAAGGCAGAGCTTTGCCAGGGAGTCTTCATTAGATCAGCACTAATAACTTCTTTCAGCAGCCATGGATAGCTTCTGACATCACAGCTCAAGCTTGTCCGAAAGCTAATTATTTTCCCTGTTATAAAACAAAGGTTCTGTATCAAAGGCCCATAATGTGGCACGGCACACGCTCCAGATGCACTGATTTGCAAAATAAATCAACTGTGTCAGGGTGGAATTTGGAGGAGAAATTACAACAAATTGCAATTATACTTGCAGTGGTACACTATTTAAATGCATTGTCAATTTGTTAAATGCAAGACACCATGTGTGTCTTTTTCCAGGTTGCTTATGGGGGAATAGAAGAGGAAAAATTCTTATCTGTCAAAAGGAGAAAAATCTTCTTCTCCTCCCCTTCACCCCCTATACAGCTTCTTCCAACCTACAGATGCTATCATAGCAGGCTTTATAAAAAATTTAAATGGTGTCATAGGAAGGCAGACATAACTAGCAGGAGCAAATGGTTGGAGCCCATCCCTGGCAGAACAAACGAAGAGACGTGTTTAATAACAGAAAGCATTCAAAACCTTTCCAATTTTGTTATCTTGTTTAGACTGCTATTAAACCATATCACCAGTAATACAGTAGTGTGAGAGATTTGTTTTCCTTTTTTTCCTCCTCCACAAGGAGACAATTTTCTTTCCTTTTTCCCTTTTCCGTTCCTAACGTTCTCCTCCCTGAACAGTGCTAAAATAGCGGCAGTGACCCCCACTCCCCCGCTCCCCTGCTCTTTGACAGGCAGGCAAAAGCCCAACGGTCAATGAGACATAAGCACAGGATTCCCCAGGAGCCTGCCTCCACCCCGGGTAGTTAGGTAAGAAAGGGACAGTGGGATGATGGCAGGAAAAGCAAAGTAAGTGGAAACACAAGAGGTCTTGTCTGCGTGGGCTGGTTCCCCAGCACTCCCAAAGCACAGACAAAATGGGCATGTTCCCATCACACCTCAGGCACGGTGAGAGGGGATGGTTTCTGCAAGGCATGGACTCCACAGCGGGTAGTAAGAGCACTTTCACTCCCAGTTTGAATCCCCTCCCTGGCCTCACGATGTTGGCCTCCTCCTCTTTCTATGTGATTGTATTTTCTGTTTTCTTACACTTTTCCCCTTCCTATCCACTCCTTAATTTATTTTCTCAGTTCCTTCTCCTTTTATCTGCTTGTGCCTGTGTATTTTCAGCCTCTAATTTCTGCCACGTTTCCTGTTTGAACTTCTCCTGTTCCATCTCCTTTCCCATATTAATGTTGTCTGTTTGCTTCACTCTTTACAAACACTTTTCCTTTCATTTCCAGGGCTTGTTTCCCTTTGATTTGTGTCTTTCTGTGTGTATGTACACACATACAGATACATACATATATATATACATAAATCTTGAAGACTTAGCCTTTTGCATTTAAACACTAGCCTGTCCCTGGACTCAGTTTGTTATTCCGGTCTCATTCACTTTATTGAGTTATTTTCTTTGCTGCTATCAGTCTCTAAATACAATTCAGTAAAGATACAGCAATGATTTTTGACAACCTGACCTTTCTCTGCTTTCTTACACTTGTTTAATTAGGTACCACATGCAGCTGTGACTTGATCTTTACAGTTTTCCAACCTCCCCCACCCCCTACCTGGAGGGGGGGGCGGAATAAAAAAAGAGAGAGATGTTGTTGAAAGAAGGTCATTTTTGACAGGTCTGCCAGTTATTTCAGGCATCGGAAGGCCAGCCAGTTCTGCAGGAATGGCAGGCTGTGCTGTCTGTATTTTGCTTAACAAGTTAGAGAAAACTTTTGGCTTGGGGAGGTAGGGAATTAGGTGATTTACTGGTTTGATGAGGGCCTGCAGTGATTTAACCTTCAGGTATCCAGTTTAAACACAAATCTGCTGGGTAAAGGTCTGCCAGGTCTTTGCTTTGGCAAGCTGGGATCTCTGGGGTAGCCGGGCTGTGGGTGTGTGTAGACAGACAGGAGAGATGCCCCTACAGATTCTTAGGTAGGGGAAATGACTGATGCCGTCTTCAAGGGGTGATGGCAGGCAATCATTACTAGCAGAACGTTGCTTTTTGTTTTCCAGGTGAAATGCATTAGTTTTGGTAGTATATGAGTTCGTTCGTAAAATCAAAGATGCTTTTTCAGTTCCTGGTGGATCATACGACTATTCAGGCTTTCAGCAGGCACACATCCATCTCACAAACTCCTCAGCACACTGTAGTGTGAGTCCACACCCTTGTCAGCAGGTCTCAGCCATGAGAACCAAAAGCCAAAATGAATCATCTGCCCAAGAACTAGTATCCTCATGGCTGTTTTGGCCAAATGTGCAGGCAGGGAGAGTGTATTGCTGTTGTCCCACATGAACTGCAATTACACATTCACACAAACCTGAAATCCCTCTTCATCTGGCAGAAAGGTTGAGGCTTGCACCTGGTGGCAATGTGATGTCTGCAGGCTGTGGTCACATCTTGTTGCGAACTTATTTATAGCTTTATTGTTCAGAATGATCCTAGTTCAGCAGTGGTGGTTGGTAGATTTTCCCGTTGTAATACACATGCTAACTCAAACAATCTGCTACAGTACCATTCAAAGCCTATAGAAGACAACTGGAGTCCTTCAGCTTTCCTATGTCCTCCAGTACAGATCCTTCTGTCCTGACACAGGCAGATCTCCCACTGACTTCCAGATGCATGCATTACTTGTATTTTGGTATGGATATTATTTAAGCAAAAGGACATGACAAACTGCCTAGTAACGCTGATTAATGGGTGCCCGTGGGGAATAGTGAGGCATGAGATGAAGTTAAATAACTCCAATGTGCATTACTCAACACTGCCACACCACCTGAAGTGTCTCATTGTGCCTAAAAAATGGATTCCCTTTTAAAAAGGAACATTTTTAATGTTTCACATTAATTTTCTCAAAAGTCCTTACACTGTGAAAAATATTCTCTATGGAAAGCCCTCTCCCCACCTCCACCATCACCACCTCCCACCAAGCCTTGCCCTACAGGTGTCCAATGTATCTTTGACAAGGTGAAATAGCTTGGTGCATGTACTGGTAACTTACTTGCCTACCTTGATCTATACCGCACACTCATGTGGTGTGGCTTTGAAAACCAATGGATTTCTCATGTGATGCAAAGCTGACTAAAATACTTTCTCACTGGGCAGACCACCATACAAAATGGTCCTGAGCCCTTGAGCTGCATCCTCAACTGCCCCAAAACACCACAAACATCAATTAATGCCTGCACAAGCTCTGACCATCCAAAGTTCTCTTTGGTGCTAATACCACTATTGGTTTGCTAAGCCCGTCCTTATGGGCACATAATCTGCCCTGAATTTGGTGTGATTACGCATGCGTAAGTGAGCAACTTCCGGTGTCCTTGGGCTTCATAGGAGTTCATAGCAGAAGGACTTCATGTTTTTTCCCAATGTCTTGCAAGGCTGGCTGCAATGTGATTACTCAAACATTTTAAGTTATGCATGTGCTTTTTCCAGATCTAGCAGAGAATTTAAGTCTATGTGCTAAAAAAAAATCTTCCTGATGCTTAGTTAAACAAATCATGTGGTAGGCCATAGTTCTTTTCCTTCTGATTTTATTTTTATTAAAATTTACAGTTACTAAAGATCAGAGATTTAATACAAGGATATAAACCAGCATTCTCTGATTGTATTCACAACAGATACTAGATACTACTATCACACAGTTCATTCTTCCAACAAAAAGATCCATGCACAGATAGGAACCACTTGGTCATTTATCACACACTGGCCCTCAACAGACCACGTAAATACAGAAAACAACATTTTCCAGAAGAAAAAACTGTTCTTTGAAATGTATTTACCTAAAATATTAGTGCGCATCATATAATAAAGACTGATAATGTATCCACTTAAAAAAACGAAGGGGTGGAGTTATAGGGACACTGGCAGCATTCTCTTACTATAGGAGGAAGCACTAGGAACCAAAGGGTTTGATACCTAAGGCTAAATTTTGAGAAGGCTGGTATTTGCTTCCTTGAGTCACAGAAATGTCTGTGTGTCAAATAGCCCAGGGACCCGTGGTCTTTTAGACCTCTGGAAATCAGCATTTATTCCACCAAAATCTGTGGTTTAACTTGACGCTAGATAAGAATGGTGGCCCATTTGTTTTCAGTGACCGACTTTTTAACCTCTGTCAGTTTATTAGAAAAAAAAAGAGTATTTAAAGAACTGTCATTCAGCTGCAGAAACCCCAGTGCAGGTGTGAATTCTGCACCAACAAAGTAAGCCTTCGAAGGGGAAATTGCCCTTCTCAGGCAATGCCCCTGGGTAGGCTGCAAACTGCTGTGAATAACCAAGTCCCCAACCTCATCCTAAGGCTAATATCTTGCATGATGAATTTCAAGACAGAGCAAATTTTGACAGTCCCGTGATGAGGAACTGGAATTTGCACTGCAAATTCTGGTGCAGGTGTGAGGGGTGGTCTCACGCAGGTGGTGGGGCTGGCTCACGTGGCAGCTGTCACTTCTCCCAGGCACTGTGGGTGGGTTTTACAGTGACTTCTCAGCAGCCTTAGCTGTCCTTAGGGTAGAGAATGTGACCATTGTGTTCCATAATGCCCAGCATCCTGGGTAGTACGCTGCTCCCTTGTGTTCATGGAAATAATTTGATTTACAGAGTCCTCACGGTCCTCTATTTTATTCTAAGGCAGGAAGACTTCTGAAAAGACTATGTTTAGGGTCTAATCATCATCTTCACTTGCTCAGCCTGAAGTCAGCTTTGTTGCAGAGTTGAAACTTCGCCAGTTAGTGAAAAGACCCACCTGGGCCAGTGAGGATATTCCAGTGGGATCTGACTGTTGTTCATCTTGGAGATAGGGCAAAATAACCATTGAATATGGCTTTGCATCTGCAAGCGCTGTGGATCCATAGCTCAGCACAGCCTTGTTAAAATCTAATGTAAGAATACAAACTAGAGGGGAGCTATTTTCAGTGCCCATTAAGAAACACTGTGGACCTTAAAAAGTCTGGGAGCTAGGCTGCTGGGTTTTAAACATTGCCAACTGGAGGTTTTAAATGAATCATTTATCAGAGCACAGAGGCAGACATTTCTCATAATTGGCCTGAGGAGAGGGCCTCAGATATGGGGAAGTGCAGGTACAAGTCCTCTGTACATCCTTCTCCAAGTCCACGCTCAGACAAACACTCCAAACCTAAACACAATTTTTCTGAAGTTTTGAGACGTAGATGAGGTGTGTGCAGGGTCTGTGAAGGACTGGTTTAGTAACAGAGCAGTAAAAAGTGCTATCTTGTCTGTCGAGTGCTTCAAGCGGGTCTTCAAGGTCTGCAGACACTGAAACTGCATATCTGAAAATGATTGAGTTACTCAAGTAATTATTAAATTGGATACCACTCGAATCTGTTCTGCTCTTTATTATACACAATGATTCACCATTTATAGGGCCATAAATTCATTTGAAAGAGGTGTAGCAAATGCAGGCTGGGGACATACTGCAGAGGTTTGGAACTGAAGCCGAAGCTGTAAAGACTGGCTCTTCTCCAAGGGGCCGAGACATGAAGCCCTCTGACCTGTTAATGGCAGCCGGTGATTTGTAACCTGTAGCGCAACCACTCCGGCAGGCACTCAGCACCTTGCCACCCACCCTGGGCTGCCAGAGTAGGGCTGAAAGGGAATGAAAGACATGTGTAGAGGGAAATAAAGATTTTGCCCATGTGCCAGAAGTCTCTCTCTCTGTTCTTTTTCACATTGCTCTCTTATCTCTCTCAGCCATCTTCTCTGACTGTTGGTCCACCAAGGCAGCTTTCCATCTGACAATACATTTTATTTTCTTAAAGCAGTTCTTTACCAAGGATTCACTTGAGTCGTTGTTTGTTAGTTTTCCCTTCTGGGAAATGGTTTAAATTACCATGCTTTGATCACCTATTTCCCCTCTGCACACACACAGACAAGAAAAATAAAAATAGTTCCAGTGAAAACAAGGTCTATTTTGCAAACAACCTAGTTTGTGGAAAAAGAAAAAATAGTGGGGAAAAATGCTTCATCACAAACATTTTGGACATCCTCTTGTTTTCTCCTGCTCTTGTTCCCTTGGCAGCTGGTAGAAGCAGATTTTATAAAATTGCCATCCAACACTCAGAGGCACCGATGGGTTTTGTTAGACTCATGAGTTTCACAGGGCAGACACTGTCCAGGGAAAGTATCTTGCTGCTGTAGTTACTTTGAACTAAAATCTTTGCCTCCACAAATACCTTCCTTTGTTCTTATACAAGCCTAAATGAAAAGCTTTGCTTTCTTGAGGCCTGGATTAATTGGGTACCAGCCAGCCAGTAACAAGGAAGCAAAGTTCCATCATATCTGTTAAAGATGATGCATCTACTCAATTGCTCAGTAAAACAATCTGGTAATTTTTGTCCAGAACTAGATGTTCTTCCTGGACTCAACTTCTGCTACCTGCACAAAGGATTCCCATTTTTTAAAGAGATCTGTCAGAAGGAAAAGAAAAAGCGTATTTTCTGTGCTGTTCACCATCCCTGTGCAAGAAAGTAGAAGAAAAACTCACCAAAATCCCATGAATTTCTTTATCCTTCTAATTGCAAAAGTCTTTGTTTCTCCATCTGTCAGTGACAAGGACTCAGTTTTGCAAAACTGTTGAAAAAAAAGAATTGGGAGTTTTTTGCCAATCCGAACGTGGAAAGTGTTAGAGAGTCTGCAAACTTGGATGAAATTCAGTTACATTTTTGCACTGTGAACTTGAAACCTCAGTTTGGCTGAGAAAATATGTTAGAAAGTGAAAAAGCAGATGCTGCTTTCCAGGTCTGTCATTCACTTTTTAAATGTATTGCTCAATAATCACTAAAACACAGCTTTCTCAGGTGTTTAAACATCTGGGATTCGACATCTCTCTTAACTCAGATCACTGGGAATTCTGAATTGATTCACCAAGTTCCACAGAACAGAACAGGTAACTTGGCTTAATTTAATCCCATTAGCTGAATGTCCATGTTTCACCAGCTTTAACTGATAGATCTGAACTGTCAGCAAGTATCTCTTTTGTGTGCACAGAGAAAGTCGATGTTTTGCAGGAACATACCATAGAACAGACTGAATATCCAAACAAACTGTGTTTGCACGCTTGTCTATGGCAATGTAGGGGGGAACTGTGTGGGCAATTAAAGAATTGGCACTCACCAGTGGTTGTCTGTCCCAACTCTGCCTGTGAGCCAAACAAAAGCTGCTATAAGTTTGACCCACAGGAATGTGTCTCTTAGACACATGGTGTGGTCTAACACGGGAGAGGGGGCTTTTTCAAAGTTCATTTTACTGTATTTGTTCCAAGGTGCTTGACATCCACAGCAGAACTTCAGGGGCATTGCAGCAAACACCACCCTTGAATGCAGAAAGACCTTGGCCACCTCTTCCATCTCCTCCTCACCATCTTAAAATATTCCCAGCACTGCTGCACCTCACTCAAAGGTAGGCAGGAATGTTGTGCAAAATAAGGATTAGGTTTCAAAAACAAGTAATTCACTGGTCACTGATTGTGTGTTAATTAGTATCGTTCTGTCCCTGCTTTAAGAAAAATGGTCCACAGATGGTTTCAGACTGAGAAAAAAACGCAGTTTTTGTTCTAGCAATCCTGTTTGTTTCCTGCCACCACCCCTCCAGCTACCCTCTAATTGAACAAAGTGGACTTAATTTGAATTAAAATGTCAAAAATCTTCCACTTAAATTGATTTATCAGCCTTCCCGGCTGAAATGGATTCATTTCTGCACAATATATATGAAGTGTGTGTTGATGGATTGCATTTCACAGAATAGAAACATTTTTTATGCATCTTCATTAGATTCAGCTCAGGTATGCAAAGGAAAGAGGGGGAAAAGCAGGGAGGAGGGAGGGAGAGGGAAGAATAAGCATGCAAGAGCACGAGGGAGGGAGCATTAGACAGAGAACTCCAGCTTGAGAGTACAAAAATCGTCTTTCACTGACTTTGTCTGTGCAGAGCCCATGCAATGTTCATGTTGCCCCCATATAGCCACAGGCATCCTTGGTGGCACTTCCAACAGATGTCAAGCAGAAATCTTATGCAAACTCAAGGTCCCTTATCAGAGAGGGTCCCTTCTCCATACCCTACCAGCTCTCCTCCCCAACACCTCTCTCCTTTCCCATGTATCAAACTAAAAAGCTTTCCACCATCTCAGCTCTGGACCTGTGTGTGATTCCATCCAAGCACACTGACATGGCTTTTTAGGGCTCTAGCTGTGCCATGGGTTATTGTCCCAGCTGCCGGCTACTGTCCACCAAATGGAGTACACTGGGCCCAGTTATTTGGCAGCTGAGCTGACTTAATTAAAGAGTTAAAGAGAAGATTCTTGCTAAACTTTTCAGTCTAGAGACACCCCCATAAGCAGCTGATCTGTCTGGTCTGAAGGACCTCCCACAGGATCCATGACCAGCAACATAGGGTGGGTTGAAAGATAATTATCCTTTTATTTGGCACGTCTCTGTTTGGAGAAACATGTACTTCTACCCTTAGACAGAGAATGCCACTTGACAGGCAAGTAAGGGAGTATGCTGGGTTGGCTGAAATGCGGCAGACCAGGAGACCACTGAGGCTGTATGTCTGAGTCCCCCCGGAACAATCAAATCAAACCTTTCTCCAGTGAGAGGCCTTTCAAAAGGAGGCTTATATGGAAGGGGCATTAGAGAGAGAAAAATCAAAAGCTTCAGCCAGATCCACTAAAAGCCTTTCAATTATAAAAAATTGTTATTGTCTTTATTTCTGCTCTTTTCCTGACCTAGAGTGTGTTTAATGCAGTAGGAACCATTCAACAAACTCAATTAATTTCCACTTAGAATAAGGTATTTAATCTGAAGAGTTTTAGATGAACTGGGGCAGGTGCAGTTTGACTCTGATTGATTGAATTAAACTTCTATTCATTTCCAGCCATGCCAGATCCAAAAATTTTGCAACAGTTTCCGTCTTCTGTTCCTTCTGCCTGGCATGTTTTCTTTCCCTCCTTCTGGACATAAGAACCATGGATGAGATTCAAAAGGGGCATCAGCTTCTGAAAATGGTTGATGTGAATGTCACAGGCAGGGAATACCAGAGTGAAGATGCCCGATGTGGAGAAGGCAAAGGAATTGCACTACTTACGACAAGGAAGGCAGTGTCAGGGAGGCTGTTTCTTGAAATCTATCTGAACAGACTTGATGATCAGGGAAGTGAGGGATATCCGCCCAGGCAACTGAATCTGGAAGGGATGGATTTTTCTGAATGATTTAGCATGTGGAGTGCTGAGCACCTAGTCCTGTTGCAGATAACAAAACCTGTAGTTTCACTGAAAATCCTTCTCCATTGGCCTCACACAAAGCTGATCAAAGTCATCAGGAATGTTTCCCATGGTTTCAGCGAGCTTTGGAAAGGTCTTAAGTCAGCAGGTGTACAATTTCTTGTGGAACCTACCTGCAGAAAATCAGAGAGCTCTGCCACCGATGACTGCAGCAGTAACATTCGGTCCCATAGATGGAACCTGCATCTTTTCTGATGAAGGTTGCCACAAGGAGATGCCAAAAGTCTGCTCCCCTTACACCGCCTCCCTCATGCTCTTTCACCAGCAAGAATATGAATCAAGCCCTGAAGAGAGCTGTCAGTGAGGGATGATTTTCCTGTGATTATTGCCTGGGTGAGAGATTATGCCTTGTTTTTTTGCAAACTGCCTTATTTGCAGAGCAGAACGCATTGGGCTCATGTCCAATTGATACATTCCTCTTCAAACAGCAGATCCAACTACAGAGTGAGATGCAAATTTAATTATTCCACATGTAGGAAACAGAAACGGAATCTCATTGTTAAATTTGTTCTCCTACGTTGGAAAGATAAAAAACAAAAAAAGATGCTGAAGTGGCCTGTGTGAGCTGAATACATTTTACTCCCCAGAGCTGGAGAGAAATGAACTCTGTTCCTGCTGCAGAAGCTTCACTGGATAGAATTCTTTTTCTTTTTTTTTTTCTTTTCCATATTCAGCATTACGATGCGCTGCTGAAACTTCTTCCTCATATGCATGCATATGTGCAATTCCCACCCCATTTCCAGGGAGTGTTTTGGGACCACTTCACTTCCCTTTGAAAGTGATCTCCCGAGATGAGAACCAAGCTAGCTGGACCTTAGATAGTGGGATATCTAGATCAGAGCTGAGACAAATGGTTTTCCTTAAGAGATTTGTTCCACTTGACTTAGTTCAGCTTAGGGGACCACTGTGTAATTTGTAGACTCTGTTTCCTGCTGTCCTTTACAATAGGGTGGGAGACCTCTCCCATGGTCCCATTTCTCTACTGGTGTCTACAGTTTCTGAGAGTGAAAGGGATCTATCGGGAAGATTTTGCCCTCTTTCTTTGTCTCTTTCTCTCACTGTCCACTAATTGCTGCAGCTTTCTTCATGCCCTGCTTAGATAGTTCTAGTTGCAGTGGAACACAGATATACTATGGGCATTACAAATGAGAGGAGGTTTGTGGTAGGGAGCACCATCCTCTTTGATTACTGAGTGGCTTGTTCATCTTGAGTTCGTGGGCTTTTGTGTAGAAGTGACTCTAAGATCTACTTTGAGGACAAGTTGACCTTCCATCCTTCCATCTCAATAGCATCTGGCTCCAGGAACTGATGCTCCATAGAGAGGAGAACCCGGAAGGTTCCTAGAATCATCTGCCGCAAGAACTGAAGTGATTTAAGGGCAGCCCAAGCTCAGAGTTTGGTCTGCTTACAAAAAGGGCAGTCTTGTGCAAGTCTGTGCTTCAGGTCTGTGCCCTTGAACTTGCAATTCAGGGACCGCAGCTTTTGTCTCAAGGACAATTGGCCTTATCTTCTTTGGACAGTACTGGGAATCCCATTCATAAGCTAAACATAACTGATGAGGTCTGTCCTAACAGGCAGCAACAGAGCCTAGAGCCTCTCAAGCTCACCTGCATTAGACTGACTGCTGCCCTAGAGCCAGTGTCACACGGTGTCCAGTGATGGATCAGCCATGCTAGACCCATTCATTATAGCTCATATCTTATGATAGCAGGAATAGATCCTGTACACTGCCACCCAGAGGAAAACTCTGTCTTTTATCTTCCAATGCATCCCTCATAGCCATAAGCTATTGAGTAACATCAACACTCTATACGGATGGGGAAAATGTCCATGAAAGAAGTCTGTGTAATAGATAACATACCACCCCACAGAGCAGAGACACTCCTGGGGCACTCCTCTCCTGCTGTTCATTTGCAGATGCCTGCAGGATCATCTTTTTCCATGAGCTGCCTGTAATTTATTTCTGGAGGCATGCTCCTTTTCTGCACAGAAACGTATCAAGATGATCTGCTTTGTCGGAGCAAATTTCCCTACCAGAAGCAGAATAAGGGGCGAGCAGGACTCTAGACAAGGGCGGGCTGTGATGGTGGTTAGATCCATGCTGTGCATCGGCAGTGTCCTTTTTAAAAAGGGTACCTCTCCTGAAATGATCAAGCAAGATATGAGTGGCAGGTGTTTGGTGGTTTTTAAACATGGATCACTTCTGCGATGTGGTTTGCACCACAACCCCCAGATAAATGCACAGGTGAGGGGGTGAAGTGCTGCAACACAAGGGCAGCCAGAGGCAAGAATTTTTTAATTAGCTTTTACACTGGAGAAAGTGTTTGTGTGGCCACACTTTCAGCTCAGGGGAATCCTTAACCCAGCCTTGCATAGCCTGAGCCTGCTTACCGCAAAAAGGAAAAGGAGTTAGTTAAACAGGGGAAATAAACATTGGGTCACAGCTAAAAGAACATAATTTTCTACCAAACTTTTTCTGTGTTTACCATATTAAATGATCAACACATTTGCACTGTATCAAACCATGCAGATGTAGCATTAAGAGGTCAGCTGTTAACCTGCAGAAGCAAAGAGACTCCACATCTCTCTCTTAAAGATGATACTCCATTCTGAATGGGTCCCCATGGTACTCCTATAATAACATTAATGCTCTGAGTGGCCGTATAGTGGCTCTTATTCGCAGTGCATGGAACCTCTTCATTAAGACTCAAACTCCCACTGTGAAGATGGGAGCTGACTTTCTTATGGCACTTGAACAACTGGGGAAACTGAGACACAAGGAGGTTAAGTTCTCTCAATAAAAAAAAATCGGTCTTAAATTCCTTATTCTCAGCCTCTCATTCCAATCTTCAAGCAGGTTTCCACACGGTAGAGTTTGTGGAATTAAATATTCAAAAAATCGTGGAATTGGGAAAACTCTAAAGATCCTGGATCTCTTCTGACTAAATTGTTCATCTGCATGGTCAGTAATTCTAAAACAATTAAAATGAGAATGTCTTTTGATGCAGTGATACTTGAAGGAATAGGAAAATCAGAGGCAATGAAAGAGCAAGGTGTTTCTCATATCTCATATTCACGTAACATAGGCTGGCCTACCCTTGGGAGCAGCTTATAAAATAAAAGCTGTATTATTACTTAGCCCATTTGGGATAGATAAGAACTAATCTCGCTTGAACCTCTCTGCCAGGTCTGATCCTTAGAGCCTGGCAGGGCTGTGCATTTGTTTACATTCTAGTTCTGAAAAGGATTTAAGGCCCTATTTATCTTTAAGGCTCCTAGTAGATGCACGAACTTTCAGGTATTTTTCATTGAAGAACGAGCCTTTCAGTGAATCAAAGCCTTGTTACGTCCCCGTAGCAGATGGGAGAGGTGAAAGCCTGGCCCCACCTGCCCAACTTGCTAATGGCGCAGCTGAGCCAGAATACAGATGTTGCCAAGCTTACCTCTATTTCACAGAGGAAGCCGAGAGTAGAAGGAGGTTTGAGATTTAGAGCATATCTATACTCAAAAGACTATGCAAATTACTTATTACTCTGGCTTCAAGCCTGTGCTTGGAGGTACAATATAGGTTAATTAAAGACACAAGAGAGTATGGGGAAGATTCACAGATTGGACGAAGCAATAGTGGCGTAGCAAAGACTGAGGAAAGAAGTCCCAAGTCGATTCCTGGAGAGAAAATTGACACCACAAACCAGCTCTGCCTTTTCCAGCTCTGCCTTTTTTTCAGAGAGGAAAAGCACGGCATCAAAGCACTGAGCAGAGCTGGTGCAAAAGTAGAATGGTCACTGTTGGTGCTGGTTATCCCCACAACTTCAGCGACATGGGAAAACTGGGACAAATTTCTGTGTGTGCTTTCCCAAAAATCATGTCTCCCTATTCAGCCGTGCACAGCCTGTTAACGAGTCCTAGAGGGCAAAAAGTCTCATTCTCCACAAATGATGTAGCAGGTTTTCCGGTCTTTTGACATATTGAAATCATGAAGGCATGGGATGTGTTTCTGGAAGACAGGCTTCAGTCACACACCTTCTGTTTCGAGGGTCAGAACAGGGACAATCACTGGAAATTCAGCAGTGTATAGTATGGAAGGAGTCAGGCTAAATGACCCAATAACTTGTCCATGTCTCAAATATATTAGTTGTCTTTGTATGCCAGGACTGTTATGCCTCTTTTAACCACACGTTAGGGGCGCAGCAAAGAAATT
>NW_009216983.1:0-15168 GCF_000690835.1 Fulmarus glacialis | reverse complement strand
CCTGCTACTTCTGCAAGCACTAAATCTTGCTTTGTTTTTCCTATTTTCTTTTCTTCATTCTTTTTTAATAGCCATCTAGGCTTCTTTACTGAAGCTATAAAAAATACAAGTTATGAAAAGCAAAAGAAAAAGGCTATTTCTAGGCAGAGGAACGTGGCTTTGTATATGTTTGTGGACTGAGTAGCACAAGAGGGGAGCTGATCGTCAATATGTTTGTAGGATGCGTCACACAATAGAGACCTGAATTGAGCCCTCCAGGCACAACTGTAATGTAAATATTAATTAACATTAATGGTCTGTGGCCTTGCCTGTCAGCTGGAAGCCAGCAAGAGTGTGCATGGCAAAGTAGTATTAATTTGTTGTTGGAGCCCTGAAAGCAGTGAGTCTCATGGTATGATGAGCGCAGCAGCTTCACTCCCACATGCCCACCCCACTCTGCTTCTGGATCATTCACGGGGAGGGAAATCGCAACTCGGATGAGATGCCGGGGCTGTTTCAAAGAGCACTGGGGACACAGGTGAGAGACAGGCTTATCGCTGAGCTCTGTACCCTACTGTGGGCTCCTTGTGTTGCAAACTCTAGGCATGGTGCCATGTATTTGACGTGCTGGGAACACTGTCTGCAAAAATGGTGGATCACGCTTCCAAAAGTCTCGTTCTCCTGGGCAGGTCTTTTGTAGCTGCACCTCATTCTTCTTGCAGCCAGGCACACAGCAATCATTCTGGGGGCTCCAGCTGGAACATCTCAGGTTCCCACTTGCTCCCATACTGTGGCCCCAATTCTCAGCAACAGCATCTCCCCTGCTTTCCCTCCCTTCTTCTCTCTGCAAGCACCTCCAATGAATTATTAATTGCAGCTCATCCAATTAAAGGACTCCTGCATGTTAATAATTCATGGCTGCTTGTCAGAGCTGTTGGCTGGCAGGCTAGGCAGCACTAGGGTTGGGGTTTCGGTGAACTGTGAGGAGTGAAGTGCAATAAAGAAAGGAAGAAATCAATAGTGTAGCACAGGCTGTACACATACAGGAGACTCTCTATTATATCTGAAAATTGCTTTCTGTGATTGCTACCATCATTACTTCTGTATTTATTTTTTAACGACTCGTCCATCATGAAGCCCATATGCATAACGAAAAAGGCCAATTGCACTAAAACAGTTAAATTCTTTTAATACCTGGCACTGGGTGAAAGCAGTAATGAGTTTATTTTGTCTCTACTCCCTCTTACGGTGAAACCTTCCTCATCCAGAAGCCAGTTTCACTGCTATCTCTGTAAGTTAGAATAGATCTACTGCTTTTCCCTCTGGAAATGGACCCGTCAATGATGTTCATAGGAGTAACTTGCAGCTTAGCAGCTCTGACATTAGTATATAAAGGCAGTTTCCAGGACATGAGAATACGAGCAGAGTATTCAGCGGAAGCATGAGTGTGGTGCTGTTGCAGAACCAACCTTTTATCAGGGCAAGGAAGAAAGGAAATGGGACTGGAAACCTCTCCCGAGGTTTGAGATGAGTTGGCATTAGTGAAAAGGTTGACAAGATAGTCTGGGATGAGGGCCATGGAAGCTGTGCACATTAAAGGGGATATAGTCTCCTACAGGGCAGATCTGAAACGTGAAGAAAGTAAAATTCTAGATTTTGGTATGTGAGCATAGTCATAAGGAGCAAATCCAGACTGCTAAATGGCCAACCTCCTCATTGTCTCAGAAAAAGGTGCACAAAGAATGAAGGGTTAGAAGAGAAAGCCAGAGAAAGTCAAAGTAGAAATAAGATCCACTTTTTTGCCAGTGACGGCAGCCCACTGAAAGAAAATACTCAATGAGGCTTTCAACAAGGGTATGCGTAGGTGGAAATCACACCAAGACTCAAAGCCTCATGAAAGGCATGCCTCAAACACTGGGTAATGGTTTACTGCCAATAAATAACCCAGTAAAATGGTGTGGACTATATTGAGCAGGAAGTCAGTTTAAATCAAATAGCTATGTCCTCAGAAGTCTTTTGTCTCTGGAATGGTCTCTCTTTAACAGGGGTCATACCCTCCTTTTATAAGCTTGGGGACTATGAAGAGGAGGTCAGTTGTGTACTGGAAGCTGGGGGACTCTTTTTGTAGCCTTGCGCGTTGGGGACATTTTGCTTTAAACCACATTTGTTGGAAAACCATTAAAAAGCCCATTGCTAATGTGGGGTACGATTGGTAGTACATGTGGGTTGTGAGCTTATTTTGAAAGAAATCATGAATTTGTAGAGCATCTGCTTCAATAAGACTTCAGACTGGGGCTTTCCACCACGCTGCAAATGCGTAATATTGATGAAACACTGTTCCTGCATGGGGGTGTGATGTGACTGAATTACTGATTTTAAAATGTGTAAGAACTTGAGGAGAATAGTTATTCTCTTTTTAATGCAAGCGATTTTAGTACTGATTTGAGAGCCCTGAGGAGAATGTGGAGTTCAGTCTTCATGGCCCATTCAGTCTTTGGTCTCTCAGCTGTAATTTCCAATTAGTGCTAATTTGATTGTGGTTTCTGTGGTGTGGATCATGACGACCTTTTATACCCAGTTGATCTGGCACTGCAATTTGGTGGATCTTTCCCAATGAAATAGATAATTGACAGTAGATAATTTGAGACTCTGCCACCACCAAATTATCCCTATTTAAACGTTTTGCTCAGACCCAGCTCCTGGTTAGCCTGGTTCTGAAGGTGTTGTGCTGGTTTTGGCAGGGATAGAGTTAATTTTCTTCACAGTAGCTAGTATGAGGCTCTGTTTTGGATTTGTGCTGGAAACAGTGTTGATAACACAGGGATGTTTTCATTATTGCTGAGCAGTGCTTACACAGAGCCAAGGCCTTTTCTGCTCCTCACCCTACCCCACCAGCGAGGAGGCTGGGGGTGCACAAGAAGCTGGGAGGGGACACGGCTGGGACAGCTGACCCCAACTGACCAAAGGGATATTCCATACCATATGACATCATGCTCAGCATATAAAGCTGGGGGAAGAAGAAGGAAGGGGGGGACATTCGGAGTGATGGCGTTTGTCTTCCCAAGTCACTGTTGTGCGTGATGAAGCCCTGCTTTCCTGGAGATGGCTGAACACCTGCCTGCAGATGGGAAGGAGTGAATGAATTCCTTGGTTTGCTTTGCTTGCGTGCGCAGCTTTTGCTTTACCTATTACACTGTCTTTACCTCAACTCACGAGTTTTCTCACTTTTGCCCTTCTGATTCTCTCCCGCATCCCACCAGGGGGGAGTGAGCGAGCGGCTGGGTGGGACTTCGTTACCAGCTAGGGTTAAACCACGACAGTGTTCAGGCTAACATCCGTTCCCTTTGTCGTTTCTGTTTCCAGACCCCAAAGCCGCATCCTAGTTCCTGGCTTCATATACTGAATGTGCACTATATGTTTCAGATAACACTGAAGTGCCACAAAAACTATAAACTGGCACAGGAGAAAGCAGGAGAGTTAACGGAAAGGCCAAACCCCTTGAAACAGTAAGGGACGCTTAGTGGAGAGCTGTGATTTCGGATGGTATGGTACAGCTCTGGGTGGCTGAGAAGGTACCCTCTGGTCCAACTTATTGCATGAATGGCTTGGTAATCAGCTGCTGAATGTGCTTGAGGGAAACCGAGAGCAGTGGTGGTTAATTTTAAGGTCTCAGGAGGCTTCTTGGTGATCGTGTAAGCATCTCACCATCCGCGCATGAGACAGCAAGGTGGACCAATGAGTCTTCAGCTATGACACCCCAGCCTCCTGGCGTTGCCATTGCAGTAACTACCCTTCCTTGCACGGGAACCAACTCCTCTGCTCAGGGATGGGTGAGACGAGAGCATAGGTAGTCTGACACATGGCATGCCCCACTGCGATACAGCCAGCTTTCCTAAGCCACATGGCTTTCTTCTTCAGAAACAGAAGGGGAACTATGGACATTTTTTCCCAGTTTTTGCAATATCTCAATTTGTCCATGGTGTACGCACAGATCAGTTCCAGAGAACGAAACCAATGTGAACTTGTAACATTGCTGGGCTTCTAAACAAGAAGACCAAAATCAACAAAAAATCTTAGCAGAAGACCAAATTTCTGGGGGTTTTTTATTTTTATTGACATTTTCATGAGGGAATAGTTGATCATATCTTAACTCTGGAGCTGAGTTCTTTGAAAAACCTAGCTTTTAGCTTGCAATAAAAAGGTGGAGAGATGGGCACAGATGATGCCCCGCTTCCAAACACCTCTCTGGAAGCTCCAGTCCAAATCCAGATCTCTTCCAGCACTGTTTTGTACAATAAGATTTTCCACTTGATTCTCACTCTGCTGTTTGCTTTATGTGTCTGTTAATACATGAGCCTGTTCTTTTTTATCTTGCTTGTATTTTTGACTTTTTTTTCTTTCCCTGCTTAGTAGTAAACTGCAGCACACGTGTTGTGCTTTCAGCTGCCTGTGATCTGTCAGTGGGCCCAGGAGCTTAGCCTTAACGGTCTATGTAAATATTGTCTCAAAATTACAAATATTCAGAATGGCAGTAATATATGGAGCTTTTGTTAAAGCATCTTGTTTTATGGGCTTAACTACAGGCTGAGAAGCATGGAGATGTTGATGTGTTATTTGTACAAAGGACACACACTCACATGTACACAAAAGCCCAACATTGTACAAATAGCAGTTCAGGCCATAAATATCATGGCAAAATTGCTCCCAGATCAAAACAACCCCCCAAAGAGACATGATTGAAATGAAGTCAGACTGCATTACTTTCGGGGCACACACCCTTTTTTTTTTTTTTTTTTTTTAATTGTCTCTGAAAGTGGGTGGAAAAGAAAACTCTGGTGCTGAGAAGCCTATTCTGGATTAACACATTTAGAAACAAGATGTACCTTTGTATCTAAAAATCTGAGTGTCATGAATATTTAACGTGGGGAGGAAAGAATGATTTTGTCAGTGTGTAAAGCAGTCCCAGAGAGGCTCGAATTCTGCCTGGTTTCTATTAGCTTTCCTTCTCTGTAAACAGACTGAGTCATTTGCTGCAGGAGAGGTGTGCGAGCACAGGGAGGCAAAGACACACGGGTAAAAAGAAAAAAACCCACTGCCATGCAAACGGATGGAAATGGATTTGCTGTGCAAAGTGCCGCCTCCCTCCCCATTTCTCATGATGTGTTGCTAAGTCTGTACAGCCAAGTTTAGCTGCAGTTTTCAGCCCAACAATGTCATGAATTTGAAAGGTCTCCTGCACTGCTAAAAAAAATATGAACGGTGCCTGTACATCCTGACCGACCTGTCACAGAGCAAAGTAGAGACCCAGAGCCACTCAAGGGGAAATCTTATATTGGTGAAAATGTGAACCAGAAAAGCTTTCCTATCAGCTCATCCCCAGTTGGTTGAAACCAAACCTGTTCCCTGTCGAAAGACTTTGTGGTTATTGGGGTGTGGTGGGTTCCCCGTGGACCTTGTGAGCTACATGCACACCATGAAACCTCCAAGCTACAAACTGAACAAGAGACAGGAGCTGACTCTGATCCAGCACAGCAGGGACAGTCCAGGGGATTTGATTTTGTGATCCTGGCACGGGGAAGCCTCTGGACTCAGGCAATCATATCAGCATGTATTCAAGTCCAAGGCAGCAAGCCTTTAAGTTAAGCATATCTCAAGAGTTTGTCTGTGTATCGGGGCACCAGCAACTTCAGCTTGTTGTTCTCCATTGTGTTTTTCTCTGTATTTGCTGACATTGCTCTACATTTCCTATTCTTTAGTCCAGTCTTTGGACTGCAGCGGAGCTGGGGAGGTGCAAAATTAAACCCTCCTGTGCCTCCTGAGCTGGAGTGGGATAACTTTGGGGGGTACGTGGAAAGGGACATTAAACTGGGGAGAGGAAGGGGCTGCAGCCTTCCCTTCCCCACTCTGCACGAGCACATCCCAGTGGTGGGCAGGGGACAGCATGGGTTTGGTAGACAGTGTATTTAATAGCATTTTGCCCCCTCCATTTTTCCATTACTCCAGTTTTCATATGAGAAGGGGCATAGTGCTCATATAATCTACCTGGACCAGTCCTGCTGTTTTGCAAATGGAGCTGGTTTGGCATCAGCAAGCAGCTGAGATTTTTTATCTTTTCCTTCCTAAGTTGCTTTTTTCCTTTCTGCCTTTGCCATGCAGGTGCTTGGTGCAGCCATGAGTCAGAGCCTTTGAGATGGGCTGCTTGTACCAGGCTGCCATCCAGAGGGGAAAGATGCGGTGCTGGGAGTACCAGGCACTTACTGGATGGGAAAGACATACAAAAGGGATAGCTCAAGTCAGGAAATCAGAGCAGGACTTTACGTCTAGGGCAAGGAGGGGTTTTGAAAGGGGTCAGATATTTAAAGCCATTTTCAAGATCCTGACGGCTTGAACCAAACCCTTGGTCCAGGATCCTTTCTGATCAAATTCCAGATCATGAGCAGCAGCAAACTTTGCGAATGAAAAGAAATTATAATAATTTCTGTACATGACACTTGGCACTGGAAGATTTCAAGCACTTCACCCTCTGAATCTTTACAGCTCTGCCCTCCCTGCTTCTGGGCTAACAATTCAGCTTCTGGCCACAAACTTAAGCCTTTCCATCTGTAGGCCTCCAGACCTAACCCCAAACTGTGTCACTCGAGCTTTTCTGGGGCAGAGATGGCCCAAACTGTAAACGGGACATAAAGCAGCTGATACCCGTTTTTTGAGGCAGGACCTGTCTGGTGTCTGCAGGTACACTTGATCCCCAAACTCTTAGCCCATGTTACTCAATTGCCATCAGTGAATAAGATGAATACCCTCCGACAGGACAGACACACCTATATAATCAATACCTATTAGCTTTTTCCACCCATGGGTTGTGTGTACGTATGCATATTAGAGCTAGACACACCTGTGCACATATTCAGGACCTTTTCAGTGACTACATATAAATATACGCTGGTGTACCTATTATATACAAATATAGAGACAGTGTGCTGCTCTCTATATAAATTTTTGCTGGGTCTTCCTTTTGCAGTGTGATCAATAACAGTTCTAGTGCAGAAGGTGAGCAAAGTGCCTTGTTAAACTAATAATTACACAGGAACCAAATCCTTTCTAATAAAATCTTTTAAAACCTTTATAAAATTTCCACTCTAAGGCCAGTTTTCCTGGGAGACCTATAATTATTGACAATGGAAAGAAAAGAGCATAACTAGCCTCTCTTACCGGCCACCCAACAGGCACTAAAATGGGGCTGCACCGAGAAGGTGGCCCCTGTGGAGTCTCTTGATTGAGACACAAACCTGTAAGCTTGCGCTGTCCATCTCCCCGCAGGGTTTATAATTAAAGCTGTATTGCTGTTTATATTCCAGCAGCACCTGTAAGACCCACTGCACAAGGTGCTGTGCAAACAGAGAGACAGCAGGCTTGCTGCAAAGGATTTACAACCGTAATAGATAAAGTGTGCTGGGGCGGGGGGTGGTGGCTGTGGAGAGGGGTGAGGAGGAAGAAGGACAGCCAGTCTTTCAAGGTTGTGTGTTAACAGAAGACAGAAGTTAGGGGCCTGATTGCCAAGCAGCTGCCACTCTCTGCCAGGCCATACTGGCCCTCGAATTTAGTCTTCAAGAAACATGTGTGGCTTGACCCAGGCATGTCCATGTTATATTAGTGCATGTGATCACACTACAGGGCAGAAGTGATGCCTGTTAGCTGCAGCTGAGGTTGTTGGTATGCTATCAGGTCCCATTTGACTGTAGGAATCCCCTAAGCGATGCATATTTAGAATGGGCTCTGCTACTGAAAACTCCATGCACCAAGTGCAGCTCTGAGGCAGGTCTCCCTGCGGTGTGCTGGGGCTGGGGAAGGGCAGCTGCTCTGCACTGCGGTTGCATGCAATGGAAGTCTTGCTCCTCGCCAGCAGATCAAAGGCAAATTTGGGAGATCTGTGTCTGTGGCTTGTGCAAGTGGGGGACAGGAGTAATGGATGCTGACGCAGTCTGGGAGCACTGGAGAGGAGGAACCCAGCAGGCTGAGGGTAACAGATGGTCATCTTGTACAGCAAATCCCATCGCAGTGGTGCAGTGAGGATCACTCCCAGCCAGAGCAGCCAGGAAAGCGTGCCAGTGCCTTGTTCACTGGAGCATCCTGCCTGCACTCCGTGGGAAAAGGCCGATCACCTTGTAAGTGAGGCACTGTCTTCTCTGGAGGGGTCATTGTTTCTGTGAGGCTTTTCATTAGCTTCAGTGCCATCCATCCTAGGTGGCATTGGTAATATGGGGAAGAAAGGCAGGAAACAAGAAAGTTAGTAAGTCGTGGGCTGTGTTTGGTTAAACAGTGTCTTCAGGCTTCAAAACTAATGCATATGGAAGGGGGTGTTATGTAGGGACACTCAGCTTCCTTCCTCTGAGTTAATTAACCTCCTTCACCTCCATGCTGTTATAGACACAAGCAGTTCTGCTGCATATGTCAAGGGCGTAATTAGCACAGACTGAGCAAACCACACACACAGAATGGAAGCGTGCCTGCAAGATGGACAAAAGTGAAAGCCAGGCATCGGTAGGGACGGTGAGCCATGGCACAGTTGACCAACTATGGCAGGAGCAAATCTGAGCTGCTGGAGGGAAAGATAAGGGCTGCCCCTTTTCCATTCCCTCCATCTGCTGTCTGCAGTTGCAGGGCATGGATGGGGGGCTGCATCCACCAAATGAGAGCAGATTCACTCTCTGGGGAGATGACAAGGGGTAGGAGCAGCTTGGAAATGGAGGAAAGTCTTCCGCGGTTCCTATTCATTGCACCCAGTGGACTCAGACCTCCAGCATTTCCAGCTTTTTGGTGCTCAGAGGACACAACTTTCCTCCCTCATGACAGATCCTCGGATGACCCTTCTCCATCATACAGGAGAAGGTCTCCACCCTCCCTGCCACCTCTGCAGCTCTGCCTGGCCCTGATCTCCCAACACCTCTGCAGCCAGCACTCCAGACCCCATCTCCCCCCTGGTAATCCAGGTTCCATATTCCATCTCTCAGGATGATATCTCTGCTGTCATGAAAATGAACCCCCTTGACAGGGAAGACTGAGGTGAAGCCCAACGGTGTTTCACTGATAGAGGGAAACCACATTGCTTGAGGGCAGGTCTGCAAGGATCCCTGTGAAGGTGTTCACCATTGTTCACACAGCTCATTTCATGGGACCGTTGTCCCTCACTCCTCAGTCTCAGTGGATCCTTCCATGCCTGTTGATCAACTCCATCCATGCTGGTTCCTCTTTTTCCTTCCACTTCATCTATTATGTTCTCCTGTTACATCTCACCTGTCATATAGATTGCAAGCAGCCTGGGGCAGCCCTGCTCCATGACCAGAGATCCCCAGTGCTACTGTCATGAAGATCCCTGTGAGTGGACGGTGAGAGAGGGGCAAAACAGAGAAGGCTAATGATTCCCTGTAAGGCCTCACCTCTTCTGCAGCTCGCAGCTTTGGACATTGCCTCCTCCCTTCTCCCCAGAATCACAAAACACACATGCAAAACATTCCAAATTTTTAAATGCTGCTGTTTTAGAGAAACATAGTGCTTGTTCCAGCTGCAGGCACTAAATCATCCCTCTCCCCTGGACGTGTGCTGAGGAAGTAAGGCCAGTGATGAATGGGGCTGTCCATATTTACATTGGGAGCAGAACAGCTGTGTGAATCTCACTGTGCAATGAGTACTCTGTGCAAACTCGGCATCCCCCTTGCTTCCTCCCCCACCGCTTGGTGACAGTGACTGATTGTCCACTTCTGCAGAGTACTGCCCAGCAGCATGCATGACTCCCAGCACCTCTTGAAAGTGAGGAAGGGGGAACCTAGCCCTCAAGTCATGAGAGTTGCTGTATTTCTTTGGCAGGTCTTATTTCCTGTGATGACTTCGCAAACAAGCAGGCCACAGAAATAAAAGAGAAGCGCTGGTGAATTGGAAGTGAAAGGGGGGAAGAGAAAGGGTAGCCTGACTGTTTCTTGCAAGGAACTGCATCCAAGATGTTGAGAGCCTGTAGCACTTTTCATCTTTCAGACAAATGCTCAAGGTAAATATTGATGCCAATATGCTCTGTGTAATCAGACTGCGGTTCTCTGCATAGAGCTCTTAGACGGTGGGGTTTAAGAAGAGCTTAAAATATTGGCAAGGCTTAAGTAACATATGGAAAACCAATACAGGCTTCCTACCCTTTTCCCCGCTGTTTCATCCCCACCTTGACCTACACTGTTGGCTGCTGCCTTTGCTTGGTGGCGCGATCTCAGCCCTAGGTAGAAGGAAATATTTTGTTCTTCCACCAGATCTCTATGCAATCCTGGCACTAAACTTCGCTCCTTCTAAGCAGACTCCCATACTTTCGGATCTGCCCATTTTCCTCATAACCTGTATCCCTGTAACCCAGCAGGAAAGTTTCCAGAGATGACCATGATCTGTCAGGGGCTTCATTGCAATTAACACATCTCAGCAGAATGCTTTGCTTTCACCAAATCAGCATATTCTGAGAGGAAAAATATGAGAGTCCCAAATCTGTCAGAACATTTCTGATGGGCTCTCCATTATACTCATTAGCTGATGTAGATATGCTGGGTACAAGCAACAGTATTATGGAATAGTAGGGTTGTCCACATACCTGGAGGTGAAAGAAGAAGCTAAAGAAGGAAAGATGCTTAGATATGACTCTGATACCTTCATCCAGCACTTTACATGAAAAAAGACTCAAATTATAGCAGTAGGATGGGTGGCTCCACTGCACAGAGAAGAGGGGTCCTGATAATGCGTCTGAAGAACAGCACTTGGCACTGTGTGGTTTGGAGAGATAACACTGTGTGAGGCTCTTACCTGCTCTAAGTAGACCCAGGTGAAGAGGAGAAGAGGAATAATTACTGGCTCCATTTATATAGCCTGCTTCTGTAGCAGACCATAGGAAGGGTCACCTTGAGATCCCAAGCTTGGCATAGGTTCCCTTGAGTAGGGTTTAGCCCACAGCTACCATCCACACCTGGAGTCAGTTCGATCCAGCCCAGCACAAGCTGGAGATGGACTAAGATTCAGGGCTCTGCAGTCTGAAACATATCTCCTCCCCACCATCATGGGCTGGGTTAATCACTAAAGAGGGAAAAGAAAGAACTGCAAATGGAAAACGGCATTTTCAATCTGCTGGAGTGTCTGGGGAGGGGGAACAAAGCTAGACTTGGGGAAAGGCAATGAGAAGAATGGCAGGGAGCTGGGAACGGCTCCTTGCCTTATTCCTATGCTGCTCCACTCCACACTCAGATAAAGTGGTCCCTTCTCTCCAGCCTTCTCCTTTCTAGTCACACACTCAGTTGGTTAATTCTCTCCTCGTCGAGATCAGAGATTAGATAGAGCCTGGATTTATAGCTAGTGAAAATAAAAAGAGCTGCTCCTATCAAGGATTCAAATGATTAAATATCCCACCATAGAAATACTTTTAACTTCACTTACAGTACAATTTCACTTACAAGCTGATGCAGTTGACAGCGCTAACAAAAGCTGCTTGAGTAATATGGGGCCTGGAAAGAGAAAGAAGCTGGATGAAAGAATGAGAACAAGGGACAGGGACAGAAAGGGAGAGAGAAAAAGAGAACTGGGATTAGATAGTGAGATGCAAGAGAGGAAAGGGAAGGCAGGAAAAGGGAAGGGAAGGAGGAGGTTGGCGCTCTCTGCCTGCAGCATTAAAAGTACAAGAGCTAAACCAATTAAACAATGAAAGGAAAGCAAAGGATTAAATGAAGGGCTATGTAAAACAGCTCCTCTAATCCAGCTCATTTACTGCTCTTTATTCTCCATTTCCCTCTCGTGTTGATCCTCAGATTCAACAACGCCAGACCCGTAGTGCCTCTCGCCTCGCACATGCAGGGTCCTGCTGGCACCGTGGCGTGCCCCATTCGCTCCTCTCCCACCCCTGCCCCTGCCTGCTGCCGGACGAGGAGGGGAAGGCAGCGGTGGGTGATCAAAGCATTGGCCTGGGGATGCTCCTGGGCAGGTGAACGAGCTTGTACCAAGCTTTGGTCCCACCCATGGTTAGACTGCTCCTGCTCTCCGGCCAAACTCACTTAAGGACAACCTCAGCAATGCGCCGAGAGCTTTTCTGTGAAATGGGACTGTCCTCCTCTACCATCATTACCAGCAGATCAGAGGAAGTACTGTTCCTCTCCGGGTGCTGCTGGAGAGCCCCATTTTGGACAAAGCCTCTAGGCTGCTGTGGTGGTGCAAAGGACAAAGAGGAATTTTCAGGGCAGTTTCTGCTCCTGCCTCCTCTGTGGCTCCTCTTTTCCCTCATTCCCTTCCTTTTCACAGATTTACGGACACAGGAGCCATGAGGTCCAGAGTGGGCACAGCCCCAGCGTGCACAGGAGGGCTGCACCTCTCACCCAGTGCACATCATACCAGGGCTGCAGATAGCAGCGTAGGAAGGAGCATTTCCACCCTCTGTGCCCCATCTCCTCCATTCTCTGCCAATGCTGGGATCCACCACAGCTCCCCAAACCTGCTGTGTGGGTTGGGAAGCCCTGAAGAAACTGTGGCGGTTATGGGGAAAGTGACTGGTAGCTAAAACAGGAGATTGATGGGGACTAACATCACTTACCCACCTTCTTTTCCCCTCTTTCTCCATTTGCCTGATGTCCAAGAATGATAGTTTCTTTTCTGGTTACTTCTTACAGTTTTGTTCTCAGCCTCAGGGAGAGCAGAGGGACAGCAGAGCAAGTCATTTGGGGAAGGACTTGAGCGTTGGGGGAAAGCGTGGCTCCCTGGAGGAGGTTATCTGTGCCTGGTCACTGTCTGCAGGGATGCTGTGCTATTTGGAAATGCTGTGCTATTTTTCCCCTTCAGCACTCCAGAGCTACAGATCATTTGAATTCACCCTGTCCTTCCCTTTCAGGAGACAGAAAGGCCCCAGCCGTACTTGAAATGAGACAGATGCTTATGGAATTGTGGTTTTAAAAGCATTTTTCAGTTGAGTTCTTTCCTTTTCTACACAGAGCAGTCCAATGTGAGCTGACTAATAAATGCATTATCTTTTTTTTCCCTTTCCTAGGAGGGTTTGATATGGCAGCTCCATAGATCAGCCTGGTCTCCAGGGATATTTCTGCCCTAAACAAAATGGAAATTGTCTGCCCCCTCACAAGCCCTCAGTGACTCATACAATAAAGAGAACCCATAAATATTTGGGTAATTACAGTCCGTTCACCTAAATTCCATAAGAGGTAGAGCACTTTCTCACTCCATGTCCTTAAACAGCCGTCGCGTGTTGCTGTTTGCTGCCAGTGTGTTGCCGTAAGCACCCGATTCCCCTTAATGGTCAGCTTCCAGGTAGCATGCATTCAACTCTTCATAAGTAGTTAGCAAAGGTTGGGAACGTTTCATAGCAAAAGCATGAAAAGCTGTGCAATGAATAAGTTAGATACTGTATTGCTTTATACATGGTACACATAGATCCAGTGCCTTTTGCCTAATGCCCTGTCATGGGTCACCAAGACCACACTGTAGCCACCTCCTTGACGTGGAGATCAGAGGACCCCTGCACCTGGAGCAAGCATTTGCTGAAATCTGCTGTAGCCAGACTCACCAGTGCAGTGACAGTCCTAGAGATTAATGCATTTTATAATGTTATTATTACTGTGTTGTTGTTAATATTTTACTGCTTGTTGTCACCATTCTATGAGGCAGATCCAGCTATACATATATCTGATCTGGGTGGTCTACAGTCCTTTGTACATTCCCTGGAATGGTTACACCAGGCTCATGTTACAGCTATTTGATGCTGCATAAAATTACCGGAAAGATGGAAGTGGAGAATATATATTTTAAAAAGAGCGATTCAGTGAAGGTTTGGGCTATGTTATTTCCTTCCCTCCCTCCCTGCCTCATCAGCTCAGGGTGAATTACAGGGTGTGCAAGAACACTTTTAAAAAACCCTCCTTGAAATTAGCATGTCTGGAGCAGCACTGTCTGCACACCCTAGCAGTCTGCCTTTTCTCTCAGTGGCTCATCTCTGCTCTTTGACAACCTCTTGCAGTGCAGCTGATGGCCACAGTGACAGGAGGGCCACAGGTTTCCTTTTGCCCAACCCAAGGCAGTCAAATAGACATGGAGTGGATTTGCATAAAGTGTCTTTCGTTCTTGACTTTCTGACGATCCTCCAAAGAGCATCTCCACTGTGAGACAAATGGGCATCGTTTGCTTGCTCGGACCACAGGCATCCGGCAAGCAGAGAAGTGGCACTACTCCTGCCAGAGGGAGGGATGGACAGGTCTACAGAAATATGTGTGGTCTGGACTGCAGAGGGGAGCTCTCCAAGGAGCTGGTGACTGGCAACCCCAGCATGGGAATGAAAAGCTGTTAAGCTAGAGGAACCCATCAAGGGCAGCCTCCTGCCTCCAGACATAACCAGGCCCAGCTACTTCCAGAGAAGGTTTGAGCAACCCTAGAGCCTAGTATCAGACCTTGTCAGTCACAAAACTTTTTATTACAACCTGCTGCTTTATCAAGTGTTTCATTTTATCTATTTTTCACCCCCCCTCCCTTTTCCTCCTGCTACTTAAAATTTGTTTCTTTCCTTGCTATGGGTGACAGTGCTTCTAATCAGCACTTTCCTTGTCTAATTGCCTTGTTGCGAGCTTCTCCCTGAACCTGTCAGACACACACTCACACTTCTTGCCTTACTTGTCACAAGAAAAATTGTTCTTTTAAATGTGTCTGGGAGAGGCACAAGGACATTGAGTACTCCAGGGAGAGAGAAGGATGGAGGAGTTACTGAGTGCACACATTACATGGTGTTTCTAAAAGCCTCCCCCAACCTACCTGGAGATACACAAACATAGAAAAAAGAAAATTCTCTGTCTCAAAGACATCACAATCCATAATATGTTGACACTGAAAAGTCCCTGTGGAAGTTACACCTGTTGTGATTACAGCAGAGGATGAGTGGATTACTTGGTGAAACAAACCATCCATGGCAGGAGGGATTATTTTGCATGTTAGAGGAAGATTTGGGGACTTTAAATACTAATACCCCATTTATGATTAATGCCTCTATTGCATAAGAACCTTCTTGCTGACCTATTCACTCCCTGTCTCAAACACATTGTTGTGGTTTAACCCCAGCTGGTGACAAAGCCCCACGCAGCCGCTCGCTCACTCCCTCTGCCCCGGTGGGATGGGGGAAGAGAATCGGAAGGG
>NW_009216982.1:314-26904 GCF_000690835.1 Fulmarus glacialis | reverse complement strand
CACTCTACTCAGCGCTTGTCAGGTCACACGTGGAATACCATGTTCAGTTTTCGTCCCCGCTATGCAAAAAAGATGTGGACGGGCTGGAGAGGGTCCAGCGAAGGGCCACCATGATGATCAAAGGGCTGGGAAGCCTGCCATATGAGGAAAGGCTGAGAGAACTGGGTTTGTTCAGCCTTGAGGAAAAGAAGGTTTAGGGGAGACTTTATTACCATGTTCCAAGTAGTTAAAGGGTGGCTACAGAGAAGATGGAGACTCCCTTTTTACAAGGAGTCACATGGAAAAGACGAGGCGCAATGGATACAAGTTACTCCTGGGGAGATTCCGACTGGACACAAGAGGACCATTTTTCACAATGAGAACAATCAGCCATTGGAATAATCTGCCCAGGGAAGTGGTGGATTCCCCAACATTGGACACTTTGAAGATTCAGCTGGACAGGGTGCTGGGCCATCTTGTCTAGACCATGTTTTTGCCAAGAAAGGTTGGACCAGATGATCCTTGAGGTCCCTTCCAACCTGGTATTCTGTGATTCTGTGAATACAGTTCATTGTGCAGACTCAAAAAAGGCTGTACAGGTGCTTTAAGAGAGAGAGATCTGGGAGGCTAGGGTGGGTCCTGCTTAGTGTGATGCTGTTTCTGTAAGGAATGTTTATAAAACTATTGCTGAATTAGAAAGGTTTGCTCCCTTATTTTCTTATGGGGGATGGAATTATATATCTTGTGGAAGCACAGGTTGCCAGGATTGTGTTTCTTTTTGGAGAGGAGGGATGGAATGAGTGCAGTGGCCCAGCTTTATTACTGTCTCTGAAGGAAGACATTGTATTTTGTGAAGTTAGTCTGATACTAGGAGACTTAGGACAGGTTCAGATCTGAACATATGTGCAGCAGCAGAGCACGCCAGAATACATGTAACAGGGACTGTAGAAGAAAACTCTTTTTTATGAAGCTGTTTTATGTCATTGTAGACATGACTCTGAAGGAAAGATGCTGAAGCAAAAAGCTTATTAAGAGTTATATGCTGTAAATTGTGCATATAACAGTGCCTCTCCTCTCTCCCATTTTTGAAATAAAAGTAAGGCGTGGTAGAGGAAGCTGCTCCTTTAACAGAAGCGTTGGCTGTATTGTCTATGCCTTTATCTTCTACTGCTGCTTCCCTTTTCTCTCCTTACCCCCCAAGGAGGGGAAGAGTAAAGAAACCTGCTGTTTCTGCTCTTTCCTCAAGGTGAATGTGAAGGCCAAGGACTGTCATATGTCTGCTCTCATGTCATGTTTTGCTGCCTTTGGATTTGAAGGATAAAGAAAGCTGAGCAAGTATGGAAGATGTAGGTGGATATGTTAAAAGGGCAAGAAATAGTTTAAAGTATGGAATTGAAAGCCTGTGTAAGGAAGAATGATGCTGATCTAGAGAACGTAATGGTATAGTTTAATGCAACAAAGTGTAGAAGGAGTGTAAGATAAAGTGGAAAGAGAAGACAAATGGAGACCATCCATTATATAACATCATAAAGCATGTCATAAGCAATCTCTGGTAGGAAAGAAAAAGTGGAATGATATTGGGAAGAACAAAGAAGTACAAAAATTGAGTGCATTGGTTGCTAAACTTTAATGGAGCTTCTGGGCATGTTACAAATATAGTAACTAAGGTAGATTATACACACCATGGTTCTTAAAACTTTATGCGTTCTTAGTCTTTGGTGTGGTGCACATAAATGTGTTGTTTTCTGAGTACTTTTAATCTGTCCTGGGTTTTAATGGTTGGAAGGGCAGAGCCTTTGAATTTTCGAAGATGAGAGACATTAAAAATTTTCAAAGATGGGAGACTACAAAACTTATTGAAGGACTATCTAATTTCAAGTATTACGTGTTAAAAACATCAACAGATTAGGCTTAGGTCTTTTTTGCTTCTTAACCAAATTTTTTTTTTTTTTTTTTTTTTTTTTTTGCTTGTTTTTAAGAAGAAATGAGTGCTTATTTGTTCCTTTCTTAATTGAAAGGAAAGGACGAGTATAGCTTTTACTTTTTATAATTTCCGAAAAAGAATCCCTAGTTAGAAACTGTTCAGCTAATTTTGAATCAGAACAGTACATATTCCTCTATTCCTTGCTTAAGAGGTGGGGAAATAAATAAAAAAAAATATTGTGCATGAAAACAAAACTCTAAGCATTAGATGGTATGAGAGATGCATGTCTGAGCCAGCCTCTTCTGGCGTTTTTATGAAAATCCTCAAATATACCTTTAGCATAGGAGCACACGTAATTTAATTAGCAAGTTAAGTTTCTGTAGTGGAGGGCTTTCTTAACTGTAGTTACTATGTGGAGGAAATTAATAGTTGAAATGGCTTTAATGCCTCTTCTGGTGTACGTGGGGAGGATTTAGAGATGTTTGTACTTACAGCAGAGTTCATTTTTGTTGCCTAAGTAAGATGAGATCACAGAGACCATCAGAGTCCATGTTAACTAACGAGCGGAGTAAGGTCTCATTTTCAACCTTAAAAGGGCTCTGTTAACTTACAAGTTCATGTGTTAAAAAATTTATTAGTTTTGACAGTTTTCTGGGATTAGTTATACACTGTCCATCTTTGCTGCCTTGTGGATTTTTTCTATGAGTAGTCTCAATACAAGACATTTTTAAAAGTTTATTTGATACAAATAATTTGAAAAAAGTATTAATGGTTGAATAGAATCTGGAAGGGAGACATTTGTTATGTTAAAAAAAATGGAAAGCACAGCAAAAGCTGTATTGTAGTATGGAAATCTTATTGCAGGGGATGTGGATGTATTTGGGACAGTTGGAAGAATTGTGGAAGGTTGTGTAAGGATTCCTTAGATCATTGTGTGTGGTAGGGATATGATCGTTGCGTACGACTGTGATGCCTAATCTTGAAGATTGTCTTCAGTTAATCTGGGAACGTAGATGTGTTCCAAACTGTATGCGGAAAAAGCTGGAATTGGAATATTGCAATCTAATTATTCCCTGCCAGTAAAAATGCTATCATCTTAAGTTGTATTTTTCTTTATTAGTTGATTTTCTTCCCCTGTGGCAGCTTTTTTTTGCTTTTGAATGGTAGGATGTTTTCCTGTAATGCCAGTTGCAAATTTCAAGCTTGCTTGCATTGTGGCCAAAAATCTGAGAACAATGATGACTCCATTATATCCAGTGAGAAAGGAGTCTTTTGTACTACTTACTTTTAATTGCTAATTAAGCTAGGTCCTTGGTAGTTTGAAAGAATAGGATAGTTTATGCCCTCCACTTTAGACCAGTATTTGCTACTGGGTTGCGGAGAATGATGGAAGGGGTGATTTTTATTATGATTTCTAGGTGAAAGTGACCTTCCTGAGAAAGTGAAAACGGGTAAGAGCACTCATTTTGCACAGCAAGCTCTCGGGATTCAGGGAACATGTGCCACTTGTGGAACTGAGGAGCAGTTTAGGACTTCTGCACTGCTTGAGAAGGCCTAGCAACACCACCTGCGCCCTCCCAAGCTCTCTGTGGGTTTTGCCTGACTGCTCTCCTTCAGTTTCTGTATTCAGTGATTAAAGGTATTCTAGATTGTCCAGACAAGTAGCAGGGATCTTCTAGAGAAAGCTTGTTGATAGTCGGAGAGTATTTTAATTTGTTCTTGATGTTTATTTTTTTAAGCAGTGAGATTACAGTGAAGCTTCCCTAATAGTGCAGCACTGGTTCCAATGCATTAAAACTCACTCACTTTAAAGATTCTTCAGCACAGGTAGGTAGGAATTTTCTAACACCAGGGAATTGTGCCTCAAGAGGAGTGGGTAAGCAGATATGCAGATTTGCCAACTGAAACAGGAAAACAAGTTCCAACTACAGGTCATTTCACGACTTTTTCCTCAGGGCTTTCTCACTTCCACAGTCAGAACTCAAAAATGGAACAAACTGATTCAAAGCAATTCAATAATGACTAGCTTAAGGTCTGTCAGGCTTCAGACAGCTGGAAAGGAGAAGGAACACACTTCTGCTCCAGTGACTTCGTTTTCATGATTTTTCTATAGTATTTGAGAACCTTTCCAGATTTTTGTCATGCCATTGCTGAAATTGATTAACTCATATGTTCTCATAAGCAGATTACCTGTTTCATTTAGCACCTTGTTTGCCAGTGATTCCCTTTTCTAAATAAAAAACAAAAAATTACTGAAGAGTAGTTGTCAGTTGTCAGTACCTGTACATATTGGTACCTGGGTTTAAGAACGAGTGTACTGTCAAATTCAGATAACCTCTTTGTGTTTATGTTCACACTTGGATCTCAGTTGGACAGCAGTCTCTGCTGCTATAGCTGTGCTGGCATTTCATCTACCTCGGCAATCCCTACGCAGTGTATGCTGACAGAAGTTATTCTGTTAGCATCATTGCACTGTTACGTGCAATGTCAGAATCAAAACTCATTAGAGCTCTCTACTAGTTACCCTAGTTGGAGGGTTGAACCAAGGTGTATGATTTTTTTCTTACCCTAGTGTATGAGCAGACAGAACGTGGTAGAGCTGATTTTTGTAAAACAGCAATGCTGTCTGTAGCTGGGGCCTTCATGTGCTGTTGTGATACTACTTGTATTAATTTCAGCTTTCAGTATCTTCCATGCTTTCTAAAGAATGAAAAATTCTCATCAGCCTTGAATCTTGTTGCAAGTAATGTAATTTAGAGCTCAGGTCAATGTGATCTTGCTGTTTGTTATCTCAAATGACCAGAAAAACTATGTAACGTTGTACTGTACCATGATTGCTCAGGATTCAACTCTGGTTAGGACGGAATATTCTGTAGATGAAAACTACTCTGAAGTGATAGATTTTAAGGAAAGAAACATTTATTTTTCAGAGCCATTGCTTTTTATCCTTAATAAAAGGTGTATCACAAGTTATGTAAGTTCTTTACTCTGTTGCAACTGCTGTATCAAGTTACATTTTAATTATAAGCTACTATGTTTTTCCTTGTTTTTTAGCTTGGTTTGGACAAAACATTAGAAAACATACTTTGTGGATTAAATCTGCAGTGTAGGAGGAGGAATGACTAGTGTTACTTAGATGGCAGGTAGAAGAACATTATTAACAGATACGTTCTTAGGATGATGCAACGTTTATGTAAGTTCATATTGCTTGTTAAGTTGGTAACTCATTTAAGTAGAACAAATTCACATTTTCTTTAGAAATTAAAGAACAGACACTAAATGAATAGGGCAGGTACCATGATACTGCCTCTGCTTCCACAGTCAGATGAGGGAATTAAATTAAATCACTACTTCTGAATGATTTTGGTTCTTAATGTAAAGGTGAGTTGTATTACTCCTTGAAATGCACATTAAAAATGACATGTTGGGTTTTCTTCCTCCACATATATAAAAATCTTGGTGTTTGATTATCCCTTTTGTTGGATCTCTTGCTTTTTATGTAGAACATAAAGGAAAATTCCCTTAGCTTTGGAGAAGGGATACCTCTTGGGAGACACTATTGCACAGCACTTGCTCAGGGGATTGAGCTGAAATGAGAGGTTGAAGTTTCCATTGCCAAGTAGCATTTACTGCAGAAAAGTACTCATGAAGTTGCACTTACATGTCTGTGTGAAGCTGTAGATCTAAGTTGTCTTTTCTTCGGCTGTTAGAAACAGTTAAAGCTTAAAGCTCCATTGCTTGTATAATGTTGGCCTCCTAACCACTCCAGCAAGTTAACCGATTCATTTTTTTATGTGTGTCCCCCTGTCGTTCCCCCTGCCCCTGCAGCATTTCTAGCTCTGCTTATCTTAAATTCTGCATGCACTTAGCCCCCTGTCATGTAAGTGTCATGATGTGTGAGGTGTCGATCATAAGTTTGCATGCAGTGATATGAAAGGATGTGGGTGAGGGGGAGGCACATACCCATTAATTTTAGAAAAATTAGTTTCAAACAATGTTTATTTTTCAGTATTACTAATTAAATTCTCCACCTTTCCTTAAGCTTACAACTATGCTTTTCAACTAATACATGAATAAATATGCAAAAAGAACCTAATTAATTGTGGTAATAGCACTTCTTAATATACACATATATTTTAGAATGATCCTCGGTAGTTTTCTCTTGGATGCTATCATGCAAATTTTATTTCTATGCATGTAGCCTTCATTATCTGTGTGGAAATATCTTTAATTTAGTATCATCTACTTTTATGCAGGCAGTATGTAAAAGCCTTCAGTTTTTGACTAGTGTTGTGTGTGAGCTCTTAGAGGTCTGAGTTGTGTTCTGTGTTCTCAGTGAATGAAATATTGAGACCTCATACTCTGTAAGCATATCTGAATCACTAGAAAAGCTTTGTAGATACGGTTACCCAGAACTTTCTCCAGTGAGCTGAATTTAACTGTCCTGTGAGACTTTGCCATATGTAACAGGTGTAGGCCTTGGAAGTAGTTTTACATTTACTTTCTGGAAGGAAAAATAACAAGAAGTGTGTGATTGGAATGGGAGGAGAGAAGAAAGGGCAGATGGATAACAGCAAACTGTGGGTAGCGGGAAGATTTCTGACACAGGAAAGAGTAGGTAGCCAAATAATGTTTCTGGAGGTGTCTCAACAAGGTAGAGAAGACAGCCAAGGTATGCAGCAGGGTCGGAGGTAGCATATAGCTTGGGCCACGTAATTAAATCAGGAAGTTACATGCTTATCTTCTCTCACATGTTTAAAACCACCATAGCCAGTGGAAGGAGGATCTACCAAGATTTTGGGAAGTAGCCCACATCCGGGACATAGATGTCCCCATTAATTGTGCACCCTGAAATGGTTTTGCTTCCGTCAGGCTATATGGTAGGCGAGGGAAAGGAGATCACAGCATGGAGAAGGCTTGCAATGCTAAACTTGAGTTAAGAAGTACACCTTATAGTGGCATTTTTTTGATCTTGAGGCTGCAAACCTCCTGTTGTAGCATAGTGGTATGTGATATTTGCCTCACCTGCAAACCTGTATGTCAGATCCAAACTGACCAGTTAGTTGCATCTGGCACGTGAGGTCATGGAGTAGGTGAGTGTCAGTGGTTGTAAATTAGTCCTGGAAATGAATGAGATACAAGCCCAGCTTTTTGGGGAGAGTTTTGAATGTACAACCTGTAAGTCCTTTTAAACTATAGCAGAGTTTTCAAGAGGGGGGAGGGATATTTGAGAATCGCACAGTATCCTTTAGCTAGTGATGTCTTTGCCATATGCAGTCCCCCTGGAATACAACTACTCAGATTGTTTTAGTAAGAGAAAGGATTATTTCTTTTGTCCTTCCCCTCCCCTGCAAATTCTATGTTAACAGCACAGGATTTTGGCTTATGCAGTGAACTTTGCTCTGTGGTATCTTGTGTCCTTCCAGACTCGTCTAGGAAGACTTCTAAAACCAGGGAATGAAATTGTTGTGCCTATGGACATAACTTTAACTCTGACTTCCATGAGTGACACTCCCTCTTTTCAGGTCTGTAATGTGCACGTGCTCATTTTGCCACTGAGTGCAACTGAAGAGGAGCATTCCTGTGGCTCAGTTCTTAGGCTGCTTTCCAGGAAGACTAAGCTCTGCTTTTCTCTAAACTTGTTTTTTTTTCCTATACCCAATGATCTACCTCTCTACACCAACTTTGAGATTTGCATGTCATCCTTGTCTTATGCAACTGCTGATGGTCATAGTGGCTCAGGTGTCCTGGAGCCTTTCTCCTGCCTGTACAAGGCAGTGCTAAATAAATCATAGTGGTTTTCTTGAGGCACAGAAGTGTTCTTTCATTTGATCATGTTAGCAGTCAGGCTCACAAAATTTCTCAAGTGAAAGTCTTTCTGCATTGCATCACCACTAACATAACAATTCATACTTTTTTGCTTAATACCTTGACTATAGAGTACAGTTACCCCTTATGCAGCTAGAGTACTAACAGCTGCTTCCCAGTGACTGTTGTCAGATCTTTGTGGACAGAACTGTGGTTACATGTATTTCCTGTTTTCAGGACGTTATTTAGTTGCTCTAAGCCTTCTGGAAGGCCTCACAAGATTCCACTTGCTAACAAACTGTGTTACATTTTATTGACAAAGGTCTTTTCACTTAGTATTTTTATACTTGGCGTGTTACTCTGAAAACCTGTTTCACCTACCTAGAGCTACAGTTTCTATTTAAAAGATATATTACATTTTCAGATGAACTTCACAAAAGCGGTGATAGTGATAACACTATCCGTAGCTTTCACTACAGTTATACAGCTATAGCTTTAGACAATGATAGCTTTTTGATAGTGAAAGCATTAGGACATCAATATCAAAAATAGCACTTTTCAAATTTTAAAATACCGCACCAGATTTAGACTTGGGTTGATGAAAATGGGTAAAAAGTAAGTTATTTGATTCTTGAGTCCTGAAGAAAAATGACAGCAGAATCCAATGGTAATGCTGCATTTTGCTGGATCTGTTTCTTCTTTTGTCATTTGCTTCTGATCTTGTTGATAACATTTCTGTTTTGGAGAGAAAAATTGGCATTCATGGGCTTTATGAGAACTAAGAACATTTCAAAATAATTGGTGACAGTGGCTGGTTATATGTATTTTGGAAAAAAAAAGAAAGTCTGAATTAGAAGCCTACCAACTAGATAAACGACGCAGCAGAAAGCAAATTGCATGCTTCTACCGATTTGAATGTGGGTGGGGGGAACATCTTTGGGAAAAAAAAAATGCTGTGAACAATTACTTGGAACATACTGCTTTTAGAAAACTTGAGACAGTAGCTTAGCATTATAAAACTTCTAAAAATACCCTTTGTAATGTAGCTACCATGATTCCTTAATGCCTTTTTTTTTTGTAGCATATTATTGATAGCTCTTGACGTCAGAACACTGTTCATTCTTTTGGGTACTATGCAGTGAATGTTGGGCATGAGACATTGAAAGTTACTTAAAAAGTGATACCCAATCTCATTTCTGTTGGTGTTTGGGTTTGGTGGGGGGAGGGTTGGGGTTTTTTTGTTGTTTGTTTGTTTATTGCCTTTTTAAATGGTTTGTTAATATAAAGTTACGAATAACCATTTATTTTTTTGCTTCAAAGCCATTTTAATTTTCTACATAAAGTTTTGGAAGCATGTCACAGAACATGCAATGCTACTGACTTTTTGTGAATATTCTACTCTTTCATTTTTCTTTTCTGGGGAGTGGCTAAAATAAAACTTTTTTTCAAATTTAGGAGAAAATTATTTCCCAAGTGAGTTTTGAAAAGCAGTTACCTTTGTGTAAAGGAAAGCTAGTTTGTATGAGGACAGGAAGCTTCAGCTGTAATGTTAGGTGATACTGACATATCAGCAGTGTTAGTACTTGTCTTGTTAGAGTAATGCTGAAATTAAAGCCAAAACATAATCTGAAGGACCATAATAGGTGGGTTTGGTTCTTAATAAATTAAATGTATCTGCTAAAAAAATTGCATTCCTTCATTAATTAAAATTTAAAATTGAGATTCTCTAGAGATAATCCAAGCACTGAATTCCACATGTATTTATGTTGTTGAAGCTGGCCAGATTTCAAATATTGTCTGTGGGTTTTGGGTCTCCACTTGCAGATAGTGTGTTTGCCTCCTGTCTGGACAGTAGTGATGCCGTAGTTCAAAACCTTAAGAAGTTAGTTCAATTTTTTACCCAAGCTTTCCCAAATACTTTTATCCAGAAGTGCCTCAAGAGCATAAGCCTTTTGTTTCACAATTTAGCTCTTTATAGTAAGTAATTGGTATTGGTCTGTTCCACTCAGCTAGAAATTGCTTTCAGAAATCCTGTGCAGAGTCTTTTAGAGAGAACACAAAAGAATACATAGGTTTAGGTGAGAGTTTCCAGCTGTTTTTGAAGCCTTCATGTTGCAGGCAGTTATGTCACAGATACACAGATACGTGTAGTGTCGTTACGTTTACGAAAATCGCTGTCTTAAAAGTGATAAAAAAAGAGTGCTTAAAAGTGCTCTTTTGCCTCTACTGTTTCCATTTAAATACTATGCAAGATTCTAATTTTCTTATTCCTCAAATCCTTTTTTTAATTTTCAGTCTAAATTTATACACATTTGTTTGTCTGTCAGTGTTGTTAGGCTGAAATAGCTCTTCTCTTTCACTGGTGTTTGTCCTGTTGGTACTTGTAGAAAATAGTCATACTACCTTTTGATTTGCTAAGCTAGATAATTTGAGCTGTTTTGACTTCCTTTTGCAAGAGAGACACTTCTTTCCTCTTATCCCTGCAGTTCTCTTCTGAATTTATTTAAGTTTATCTTTTCTGAACACAGGGAAGTTTCATAGAATGCTGTAGATCAAATCTGCTGAGACGGTATTAATATTTCTGCTTTTAGAACAGGTTGCTCCCTGTCTCTTCTACTGCAAGAGCTTGCGAGCATGAACTGAAACTACCAGGAAGCAAATTCAGAACAAACAGAAGACGGTTCCTTGCAGTTAATCTGTGGATGCTGCACTAGACTGACTATTGGTCTGATTTATCATGGTCATCTTATTTTATCTTTGATGGAAGTTTATCCTCTTGAACTCCAGAATCGTGTATGCTTTTTTTTCGTCTGCTTTATGTTGGCAGCATATACTCATCTTGGTTTGTTGCCTCATAATCCAATAATTAATGTACTTGAGGTTTTTTTGAGTAGTTTTAATAAGCCTCTTGCGGAGTTCAGGATCTTATATGGTTGTATGATGTTTTACTACTACGTGCCTCCTAGATTTACCTTTGAAAAATCCATCTGTGGCATGCTGATGGGTGTGTTTTCAAGTTGTAATGTCCTCACCTCGATAGACCTAAAATAATACTTTAAGTTCAGTCCAAAGGCCAGTATCGTATCACTGCAAATTGTGGAGATAATGATAGGCTACCACCAATAAGTGTACTTAAAAGGTGAATGACTGTAATATTATGTTGAATTTTGTGCTGCTTGGACACTATTAAATACCTGTGAAAATGGATTTTAGATAGAGCTTGGTCTGACTTGCAGGAAAAATGGAAGCATGTTGAACTGTATGTGAAACAAGTGCAGGAGGCTGTGATCCAGAGTCTCAAATCTCATTCCATTACTACACAGAAGCAATAAATTTTGACAAATTTATTTACGCCTGCTGCACGCTGTGCAGAGTAACTGTACTGTTAAGCATTACGGCAATAAGGAGGCTGGAGTTGAGGTTCTGCTCCTTCAAGTCTGCCTGGGTGTGAGAGGAACTAGTGTAAAGTTAGCAGCCAAGTCTTTACATCTGGAGAGGCAGGGAAATAAAATTAACAAGAGCTGCAAACTTGATTTTAATATTCCACAAAGACTTGCAGTTTTTCAAGTTATCTCACAGCAAAAAAAGTTTCAAACGTATTTTCAGTATACTGTATTTTTTTCTTCTTAGCATAAATTAAGAGTCAGGTCTGTGTGGTTTGTCCTACTAGCCTGCAAATAGACTAACAAAAAGTTTAAATCTTATGCCTACAACTTGTAACACTTACTTCAAATGTGCTTTCCCCTGTCTCTGCTCTGATTCTAGGACTCCTTGTCATCTCCTTGGGTTACTTGCATGCCTCCGGGTTCTCCTTTTTCTGCAGGGCTGGGCCTTCCTGTCTTCAGCTGTCAAAGACTCCACTTAAGGAGCTCTTCCACCTGCTCAGCATGTGGTGAGGAAGGAACAACAGATAAGAGAGGAAGCCCCCCTCTCTGCTGCGCTCCCTTCACGCCGAGTCAGCGCTGCCTGGCCCTGACTGTGCTGGCTGGGGGAGTGTGTTCACTCGTACCTATTTGGTGCTAATTGCCCGAGAAGTTGAAAATCGTTGCAGCCTTTCCATGCGCTGAACGGCGGCACAGACCTCGCTAGTTAGGAGTTTTTCCCTGTAAGTCGCATGCACTTCATGAGATGCCAGTTCTCCATCTGTGGCCTAACAACAACGTAAATAATCTCTCTTGCGTGTGCAAGTGTCATTCACGTTTCCAAGCTCAAGCATAAAGCTTACACACCTCCTGTGGCTTGCACAGGACAGGCCACAGGTGGTCCAGAATGATGGGGTTTCCTTTTTTCAGATATAAATAAATCTGTTAACTGCAGAAAGCTGTGAAAAATGAACCTCTTGTACTACAGTTGACACTTTAAAATACAGGGATTAAAAAGGTTAACATTTGGGACTGACCTGCGTACTACCCTTTGCCTTTTATGATTACTTGAAAATGTCTTTAATTTAAATTTGATGCATTTTTAAATGTTCTTAAACTCTCTCACCTTTATATTTTTTCATCCTCCCCAAACATTCTCTACAGAGGGCTAATCACTTGTTCTCTGAGTGACTGGCATGATTGAAGTGATTATTATGTGGAGATGCTATGTATTTGGTGAGTAATAATGGGGAGGCTGTTGTGCTGCCAGATGGAGTAGGGATGGAATGATAACACAGTGAAGAGGGTGCAGTCATTCAGAGCTTGAGTAGATTGTGATCTGTCTACTTTCCTTCTCTGCCATTCCCCCCGACGAAGTTTTCATCTCTCATTTGCGTGTTCCCTCTCGCTCGCTCCTTTATTCTGTCGGAGCTTTATTTGCCGCTTCTGTGGTTGTGCCCAATGTGCTCTTTAGAACTTTATTCAGTGTCTGACTCTGTCGTGCTTGGATCATAGATTTTTGTTTTGTTTTGCTGTTTTCCTGGTTTCCTCTATAGGGGAATTGCTTGTTCATGGTGACATACTATTTTGACAGGGATTTTTCTACAGTGTATGGTGGGGTTTTTATGTATATTAATGAAGGCGAATGTGAAAGTGTGTGCACCTTTCCACATATCCTGTGTTGATGACATACGTTTTCTAATAATGATTAGTTCTACTCTTTGGGACCAGTACTCGAAAAAATCCAGTCTTCTGTTGAAATAAGCTTTTCTTGCACTGCAAAGTGTTCTTGTTGACTGCAGTTCTCTCACTGGTGTATTCTGGCAATTTGAAGATCTTCTATGATCAGGCCATTGAGTGCTTTGAAGGTGAATTTAACCTTTAAACAAAGATAGATTACATTAGTGACAGTGAAATGGGAGTCATGGGTGTGTGCCCCATTCATCCAAAACCTTAAAAAGAAAGACAGGCAACGTTTTAGTATTAAGGAACTGTCTTTTTAATGAAAAACTCTTGAGTGCCCTGGGTCACTATGTTGGTGCATTTTTGCAGCCTGAAGTTGGTTGCATTTTGGAAACTATATTGCCTGTAAGACTGCTGAAGTTGCTTCTAAGGTTTTGCATTACTGTATACTTGAAATTGATGATGTCTGCCACTGTAAACAAAATAGGAATTGATCCTTCACCTAAAGGCCTGAGTCGTTATGGCTTCAGTTGAAGAGTCAGATATTTAACTTACCAAAAGACCTCATCTTCTGTGGAGTAAATCCTGTGGAGTACAGCATGTTCATAAAAAATAAAAGGTGCTCAACAAATGTCTAGAATGTAAATCATTCAGTTATTTCTATCGTTATTTAATTTTGAATGCAAACCTTACAGTAGTCTGTCATAAGGAGATCTTCAAAGGTATTTGGTGTATGAATCGCATACACATGCTAGTTTATGAACGGTGCCAATAGCTTTTGAACTTCCTGATGTTAAATGCTGTACTGCACATCTGTTCTTTTGGAATACTTTGTCCCATTTCAAATTTTTGTTGATGGAGTTCGCACCTCAGTGTTTTTATAAAATGCTTTCTAACAGTTTGATTGTTTGAAGATTTCTGAATTTTCTTTCTGGTTCTGAGAGACAAGTGTTGTTTTTAGTGCTTAGAGATACTGATTTAGTCACTCTGAAAGGAAACATGGGTGCAACACAAGATAAATGCCAGGTTAAACATTTGGGTTCCATACAGTAGAATTCCACTTACATTGCGCAATTTTTCATTTTTAGTCTACAAATAGACATTTTTTAAGAAATAAGATGGCCATTAGCTGTTTTTTGTGAAGTTTGGGACTGGCAAATGTGATCAACAGTGTAAGGGTAGTGAATTGTGTGTAAGCTTTTTTTTTGCTGTGTTGTGGGATTTTTTTGTTTTTGGTTTTTTTTTTTTTTTAATCTGAGAAGTTTAGCTGGTTTAGATTATTGGCCTTTGGACATAGGTATGTTGGGGATGTGTATTGCTTTTCCTAAAATGTAGTGACTCATTTTTGAGGCATTTTTGTAATAAACTCATAAAATTCTGTAGTTAATCATTGTTTGAAGAGGAGGATGCTATTTTTTGATTTTCAGTTATTTCATAATTTTTAACCTATGCTGTTAAAATTGAAATCTAATAGAACTTTAACCATTATTATTGGGTTTTTTTTTTTTAATTATTTACATATTAAGGAGTTAGGTGTCACTGGTTGTAGAAGCCCATGTTATTGAGTACTCTTCTATGTATGGCTTCTTGTCCACAAGTATTGGAGTATTGTACATTTAGTAGTCAGAGTATGTGGTAACTGAAAGTTAGGTTCAACGGAAGGGGTATTGTACCTTTTCCAGCTGGGCATGGTAGAAAAGAGTATTTGCAAATCCTTCTGTTGGAAGGAATAGCAGCATGATGGAATTGAGAAGAACTCATGATTTAGGCTATGTTTGTTAGCATTCAACCAAGACAGATGGTGGTGTGGCCCCAAACTCCTCAGTACCTTCCTCTAATGAATTGCATTCTTCTTTATCCAAGTTGTTTGTTTGTTTTAAATCACAAAATCCACCTTGTCTACACAGAGTCATACGGTAGTTGTAGGTGGCGAAAGGATAGGTGGAACTCAGTTCTCCATGTACAGGTGGAAGCTTAGTCTTTGTCATTCTGTCTCTGGCTTGCTGTGAATCATTGTGGTGACTTTTGGCTTAAAAGTGAGGTTGACTCTGGAGTCTGATATTTAAGGCACTTGCTATGAGTATGGACAACTCAAATTTAAATCTTTGTTTCAAATTAGGCAAAGTCCTGAATCCTGGTCTTTCGTATCCTAGATGAATGTCCTTATTAGATGGTTTTGATGGGTGTTTTTGGTGATTTTTTTGTGCTCTCTCTCCCGCCCCACCGCCACTCCCTGATAATAGAATTGCTTTCGGATCTGCTGTACTTACCTTTGAAGCAGGCTCTGTTTTCTAGTTCAGTACTATCTCTGAAAATACATAGAGATACATGGAGAATTGGCCTTAAGCTTGACACATGCATGTTTTTCCACTTGGTATTTGTTAATGTCCGTCTCTATATTGGATGTCAAATTTGATAGGGCTTGGGAAGCATTATTCAAGAAGGAGGTCTTCTATTCAGCTTCAGGGGAATGTTAATGAGAACAGTCTGTGGTTGACAACCTCCATGGCTATTTACCCTGCAACTACGGGATTCTTCGGGATGTGTTGCCTGTGAAAATTCAGTACGAAGTTTTACTTATCAGAAGACTCTGTTGGCAATGTTTGAGTGTATTGTCATTTTACTTGGTGTTTAGTGCATATTATGATGCAAATGCACACTAGTAGCTAAAATAATTTGGACTTGCACTTTGTAGTGCATAAATAGCAATTCTGAAATCTGTATGAATCTACCCCCCACCCCTGTTATTGCTACATAGTGCAAGTAGACATTATTTCTTTCATGGAATGAGGTACACCAGCTCTTCCATTCAGAAGGGGTACTGATCATTAGTTCTGTGACTGTATTCAGAGGACTGTATTCCTCTTATTTCCTCATTGCATTTTTTTTTTTTTCGTTCAGACTGCCACATGAGGTGGGAAAGGTGAGGGATAAGGCTGGGTGTTTGCAGGCATTAGCAGAGAAGAGCTACAGCTCTTGGTGGGAATTATTGTGGCGCTTTTCAAGGTGTTTACCTGGTATAAAGTTCTTCCTCAAAACATTTTTCTGTGCAAGCTGGTTTTCATGCAGATTTGGTTGTGTTCCAGTGTTGCTCACTTTTATATGTGAGCTGCATCCCCATTGTCTAAGCATAATTAAGCAGCCACAAGAGGAGTATATATGAATGACAGTGGAAAAAGGAACATGATTCGTGGAGTGGTACTTGTGTGTGAGGTTTCAGTGATGAGATGGAAAATCTTTGTGGGGCACCCTTCCTGGTATACTGGCTGTGCTAACTTTAGAAGTACCAGCATTCTGAGATCTCTGAAATAACGGTATTTCAGTATTTGAAACCAGGTTCCTTCCATTTCGATGGGTTTTTTTATCTTTTGTGTCTTAATGTACCTTTACGAATTTTATGTCTCCTGTGCTGCTGAAAACTCCATACTTCCCACCCTATTAGCGTTAGTTTTTAAACTTTCTTTGTAAACAGCTCCTGACCCATTTTCATCTCCATTCTTCTAAAATAAATCTTCTTTTCCCTGTATTTTCAGACTAAGCTACCAACAAAGTTTATTTCTGAAAACCAGGCCACCTCTGGTGCTTGAATCCTTTTGGAACTGAATTTTAGACTATGCAGGTTTAGCAGAGCAGAGCAATTCGTGGTAGTTTTTTAATATTTTATAATAGTTGCCCTTCTATATCACCTTGTATTCAAACCAACAGCACAGAAAATCATTCTATTTAGTCTGAAACTAAGTATTTTCACAAATATATATTTGTTGTGTCATTCTTTGTAGACATTTTCTTATGCATATATATGAACGTTGTTCTCTGTTTAATACTTTTTTCCCAAGCTTCTTTATTCATTGCTTCATTGTCATCTTTATGCTTGGTAGCTGATAGTCAGTGTTACATTTCCAGACTTGTGTACGGATCAGGAGATCTTTGCATAAATAGCAGTTATTCAGATTTAAACTTTGGGTTTAATGCTATTAATGCAGACTCTCGCTTTAATTGGTCTTTTTTTCTTCTTTCTGTGTTTATTTTAATTGTGTTTCCAAAGATACTTACCCAATGAAATCGAAAAAAGCTATAAATTTGATGTATGATATCTTACTAAAATCTATATGAAAATCTGTAGCCTTCTAGATACAACTGGTTTAACGTTTTCAAAAAAGATGAGTTTATCTATCAAAGTTAACTGTCTAAATGTTCTGAAGTATGACATGGACATGCTTGCACCTCAGTTGTGATGTTCTATGTTGCTATAGTTAAGAATTGCTAGAATAAAATCAGATTTAGTAGTCTTAAATTTTAGTGTGTGGTGAACTATTCATTAGCTCTAGAACAATTGCTAAATTAAGGTGCTGCAATTCTACTTGAAATAGAATTATTATAGTAAAAATAATAATTAAAAAAAAAATTCCTATATTCTCAGGTAAAAATCAACCATTTCAATTGCCTATGAAAAATCTCCTGCTACTTTAAAAAAAAAAAGTTCTTTTAAAAAAAAAAAAAAAGAATAACTAGGCAGGATTTGGAATAATGAAATTCCATACAAAATTTGTTATCATCTCCTGAGTCTTCAGATTATGAAATGTTTTCAGGGACAGAATAGAGAGCATTCTGTTTGCTGATAGTTTAGAATTTGTTTTAATTTCCTGTGTAATGTAGGTGTGTCTGTACCTACATACACATCTATATTTGTAAGTATATCTTACTGAATTTAAAAGAAATATGGGGGGAGGGGTGCATCCTACAGGTGATCTCAGAATTAATGCAGAGTGATTCACTATATTAACTCCAGTCAACACATTTTTCATCAAAATGCAAGTGGTTATGGACACTGTTGGCTGAAAACGACTAAGCTTCCTGTATTTTTCTTTGAGAAGCCTACACTATTGAGTTTACATTTGTCTGAGAGAAAACACTTGTAAAGAATGTCTTATAGTTGATAATAAGTGTTCTTTATTCAGTGGTGGCAAGTTGTTTTTTTTTTTTTCCCCCACCACTAAAATGCCACTTTTCTCCATTTATCATTGATTTGCATATATTCTATTTTGTATTCTGTTCTGCAGTTCTGTGATTTTTATGAAGCAGTAATTGGCTTCAGGAAGAATTATTTCTAAGTTACTGGTGTCTCCTGTTCTCCATCCGAGCGTTTGTTTTGGTGGTACTAATTCTCCACAGTAGGTTTCTAAATTGTTAAAGTTTTACTTTACTGTTTGTTTCTTATGGTGATGGTGTGCTTCTTTCACTCCAGTCTCTAGAACATTTTTGGTTTGTGCTGTTTACCTTTCAATTAGTTTTCATGTTAATTTTTACTTGTAAACTTAGCAACCTTGACCTTACTTCTGCTGTTTGCTGCTTCATCTCCTCTCTTCTACTTCCGAAGATTATATATTATACCGAAGAATGTAACAATTTTTTTTTTCCAAATTATGCCTATGGTAGATAAGTCCTAGACCACAGTAGTGGCTTTTAAAGAAAATTAATCTTAATTGTTATCATCAAGCTATGCATGTAGCTAACATGTGCAACTGCTTTTCTTCTTTATTGCTTGCACTGTTTATTCTTGTGTTCTGTTTCATGAAGCAGTAATCATAGGAAAATAAATCGGCCAAAATTGATGATACGTTTCTTGAGAAATGCATGAGGAGGATCAGTTTCCATTATTCTATACTACTTACTGTCCCTGAAAAGATAAAGACTTTGATCTTAAGTATTAGTAGCAGATTAGAGTAACTTCCCGACATTCTAATATACCATAGAAGTTTTGCAAGAACAAAGTTACCGAAGAGCTCAGTTCATGTTTTTCCTTCTTGAGGCCTAAATCTTTTGGGGCATGAGCATGTTTGTGTCCAGCACACTGTACTTTTAACACTCTTATTGAGGCTTTTATATAATATAGTCGATATATGAAATACAAGGAGAGTAAACTTGTGCTAAGTTGAGAGGGAAATTTTATAATGAATTCATAATTCACAAAGCTTCACAAAGAGAGAGGGCATATAAAGAAGCTTTGAAAGCTGTAGTGGAAATTGACATTGAGTAAGAAAGTAAGGGAAGTTAAGAGTATTGTGCTATCCATACATAATATGAGAGCCTTCAGAGGAGGATCTGCTGAATTAATATAGGTTATCTTCAATCAAATATGAATTATATGCTTTTCTCTGCAAAAGTAAATGAGATATTCTTTTAAGTCATCTACAGCCCAGGAGGTGGTGTTTATCCAGCCAGTCATTGATGGGGTGGGAAAAATAGTTTAAGTTCTGAAGAATTCAGGCTAGTCTTTTTTTTTCTCCTTGCTTAGCTGAAGCAAGCCTTGTTCAGACTTCTGTTGTTGCAGAGCAGGAGCCAGAACTGAATCAGGAGGTTCTCAGGATGGTAGCTGTTGTCAGTGTTATTAGAAAATCATGTGTGCATTTTGGTGAATTGTGGCATGGAGAAAGGAATGGAAGAGAAGCCTTTCAGAACATCCTCCTTTGATACTGAGGTGGGGAGAATGAGCCCAGCACATACATAAACTTTTGCTTTTGGTCTGTAGTTATCCCTCAGACTGACTGGAAGAAGATAGTGTGATCATCACTTCAGTGTCCAGCACTGTCTACGTAATTACTTTCTTTTCCAGAAGAGTAAGATATCCCTTAAGAGCTAATTAACATTTCATTTCTAAGCATTAGTGTAGTACGTATTTCATTTGTGAAGAGTCCACTGATGTGTCTCTCTTCAAATTTTTTCACATGAAATTTTTTTCATGCTTCCAGTTCTCATTACGTGCTCGCAAAGCCCATCCATTCAAGTTACTGCTTTCTAGAGAAACAAGAAAAAAGAAGTAGGAACTGTTTGTTTGTTCTCATCCCCCCCTTATCTACATAAACAATAGTGTTTTCTATTGTGAACTTTAAGGTTCTAGGAACATCTTGAGGCTTTGAATTTGTCATTTTACACTATGTTGTCTGCATTAAAACACTATCTTTTTCTTGATCAGTTAGTTTATTACCCAGTAAAATTAAATAATTTCTTTCATTGTACATTACTGCCTAGCTGTTATCAAGCTAACAATTTATATTGCTATTTTTTTGGTTTTCTGTAGTTGTCAGTGTTTTTTCTATGCTGACTCGGTGCACTCCTCTGTTTTCATATCATTAATATATTAAAGAATTAATAATTAACATTTTGTCACGTTTGGCCATTTAGTCCCTCTACTTTCATCTTAATCAGGCATGCTTGTCACGAGTAAGAAAGGACTTCATTAGATCATCATCTTTAGAAACTATTCAAAAAAGCTGTACTGATGTTTTTTCTTTTTGGTACAGTTGTTTAACAGTAATTTGAATTTGTGCTGTAAAATACAAATAATTGCAACCAGTGATAATGGTAAAGCTTTTTTTTCTTCATATTAGTTGAAGTAGAAATAACGTCATCCTTCCTTCTCCTTTATGAAGTAGACCTGTAATATGTATCCGTGACTTCTGTATACAATATTTAGAATTCTGTTTTTATCGGTTGGATTTTTTTTTTTTTTTTTTTTGTTATAGTATATTTCCAGCTCTAGGGTCTTTTCTTCATGAAAAGACATCATGTTGATAATAGCCAAAACTGGCATTTGCTTTATGGGGTTGTTTTGGTTTGGGGTTTTTTTGGGGGTCGGGGGTCGGTGGGAATGTTCTTCTCACAACACGGGGGAAAAATATTCCAGTTCCTTTGGAATAATAAGTAGTGAACATACAGGGATTTGGTAGTGAATTTTAAAGATGATAATGGAATTAATTTTTCCTTTTGTGAACACATATGAATGTTTTGCTAGCGTTTTCCAAGTTGACAAATACACTAAGCCTTTTTCTTCTTCACTATATTGTGTTTAAATGTGTCCTAAGAATTGGTGGTTGAATTTGTGAAATCAGAATGCCCCCAGTCACGAACTATGATGTCGTAAGAGGGGGTTTGTAACTGTCATGTCAGAAGTGTTGACAATAGTGTATTACTTCAGTTTGCTTTTAATCAAGCAGGTGGCAAACAACATGAATACTGTTTTTTGGTTGGTTTTTTTTTTTTTTTTTTTTTTTTTTTTTGTATCATATAAACCAGCTTCTTTTCCTGCAGCCATTCCTGTATTTGTTTCCTGCTTCTGCTCTGGTTGCCACACTGTAAAGCAGCTGCGGGTGATTGTTTTGCCAAGTTCCTAAATTCTTCAGGTTTCCCTTTTATCTTCATGCAGCCTTCAACAAAGGGAAGGAAGTGTACGACGTTGTGTAGCAATCTTCCTTTTAATTTCAGGGTCTTTCTCTTTCTTGTTAATTTGTCAATAGTAGCAATTCTCAAGGCTGGCTCCATTGAGTGCACTTAGAAATCCATACAATGTGGAGAAATAACAATACTTAAAAACCTGAGGGGTTTTTAACTTCCTTAGAATTCTTAGTGTCTCAGGATGATTTAAATTGGTTGCACAAATGGTGCCATAGATGGCCTTTGCAGTTACAGATCCACTGAAATGAGATCTTTTGATTATTCCTTCAAAGAAACCATATACGGATACATGTAGTTGTGACCTCCCTCTTCAAAATGCTTTGCATCCATTCATTCAACTAAGAGACAAACTCTTATCTATGCAGAAAAATACTTGTTCCTATCTAAAGGTGTTTGTGGAGGGGTTTGATGGGGAAGAAAGTTTCTTGACCAAAACCAGAATTGGATAAATCAGTTTGTCTAGATGAATCTGCTCTGGCTACTAGGAAGAACAAGAGCCACGTACTGACCAGCCTGCTCATCCTCCAGAGACTCAGAGATTGACTTTGGTGTTCCCGCTGAGGAAGTAAAGCTTGCTCTTAATTTCTGTTTCGTTTTGTTAGAATGTGCCAGAAGAATTTTAAAAATTCATATGAAACAACCTTCACAATTTAAGTTTTGCATAAGTGATTTCCTGATAATGTTGCAAATAAGTTGGAGATCAACTGAGAGGGTGTACTTAATGGTGTAGTTGAATTGCTTTTACAGTAACTTAACTGTAAGTAACTGTAAGTTAACTTATTTAAAGGGGAAGTTCTGTTTTGCAGCTTTGGTGTTCTATGCCTTGCCTTGTGCTGGCGTTAGTAAGATGGCTTAGCAGTATCTTCAAGGTGTATTCTAAGGCAAAGGGAGAATTTGCCTTGCTGAGAATTGTTCCGAGTTGTGTGAAAGACTTGGGCACAGCTTTTTCTATCCCTTTATATAGTGCTTCAGCTACTTGTGATACATCTTTTAATGAGGATTTACTTAAAAAGGGGCTGAGGAAATGTTAGGGGTGCCCAGATGCTTAGCTGTTTACGTGCATGTGATTTACAATTTCCTTGAACATCCCATATAGAAAAAATCCTGTTGTATTTGTTCATAAAGTCAAGTTCCTTTTAAATACCTGTAGCCATCTAATTAAGGAAATAAACTACCCTAACTTCCTCTCCAACAGTTTTTGTAAGCTACCTGTTATGGTAGCAGTTTCTATATGCTCTGAACAGTGACTGAATTGTAGAAGACAAAATACTAATTTAAGGAAATGCCATAGTGTGAATATTCTTTTCAGCAGCTGCAGCAGGTATTGCATATCATCAGAAAATGGAAAGCCTATCTGCAAATTAATCTGTGACAGTAACATTAGGGGCACCAGCAAGAATTGTGTTGCAATTTGTACAAATCCAGAGATGAGACCAAAAAGTGGGGAGAGGAAGCAAGGCACAAAGAACAAGATTCTGCATTATTTGTTCAGCAGATGAGCCTGAATGTTGAGAATCGGTTCACACACACATAGTAATTTTAAGAAACTCGTTTTGGACTTGTGTGCTTTGCTTCCAATTCCAGAGATCATATTCTTTAGACTGAGAGTTGGCTGACTCCAAGAGGTATTCATAGTGGTGGGAATAAAATTAAAAGAGTAGTAGCTTTGATTAACAGTAAACGGAATTCCAGTTCTTCCAGTGCAGTTTGCTAAGGCAAAACTCACAGCATGAATGAACAATTCTGCAGCATCTCTTTCATGTAGAGGCAAATACACGTCTCAATTTCATGTCTTCAGAATGTCTTCAAATAGCCACAGTTTGAAATAGGTAGTTTAAATGGTTTTATTAAATCATTTTAATGCCACACATACACCCAATAGATTTAATACTGATGTTACCCATTTTGCTGCAGTTTTGCAGCAGCATGGCTTTGTTTTTATCCATCAGAACTTTAAACAGCCGTAAGGTAAGCTATTCTGAACTTGAAAGTAGGTGAAAGCGCATGTAATACATCTCAAGCTTGAAATACAAACCGAGACATCTGGTCACATATATGGCTTTGTGTCCATTGAGTACAGCAAGGCCTATCTTATGGCTTACCATTGAAGAAAATAATTTTAAAACTAGCATAGCAAGGTAAAAATGGCAAGTTAAAATACAGATTAGATCAGTAGTTTGGATTCTCCAGAGGTGTTTTTTAACTGTTTCTTAACATTTCGTCATTTTATTGTTGGCATTTCTCATTTCGATGATTAATACAAGTGTACACGAAGTAAATCACAAATATGGGCAAGACTACTGATTTAGTATTCAGATATAAGTATTACAGGATAGATTGATCTTTTTTTCCCTTTTGAATTTCCAGTTTTAATAAAGTGACTTAACGAAGCTCATCATTTCAGATTAAGTATTAAGGTCTTTGATTACTGTAATATATTAAAATCAAGCAGTTCATAATTGCAACCAAATTTGAAACATAGTCAAACCATGAGTTGGTGGAAGTCATGGATTAACCAGCTGGAATTGGAATTCGTTGGAAGTCTGTCAGGTTTTTGAGAACTGTCTCAAAAGTCTACTGCTGGTGCAAAGGACCTTCCCTCTCATTGAAGTTTATTCAGCTACTTCATTTTAATGGCTAGTATGTTCAAAATCAAGAAACTGCAAGGTCAAAAAGTTGGGAAACAGATTTATTTATTTATTTATTCATTCATTCATTCCCCAAGTGTAAATAGAGTCACGAGGTGAGAATATAACAGGTTAAAGATCATGACCATTATGGTGAATAGAAGGTATCGGTTCAGTTTATTAAAAATGTGTGTTTGCAGCACAGAACATACTTCGATCGTGTGTGCTGCTTAAAAACTTCTAGGGCGACTTTTCTGAAAGTAAAGGTTTTTTCTGATTGGATTCATGGATTCAACTTTAGCTTTACTTAGTCTACAGTAACTGTGTAGTAAGTAGAAGGTAGTAAACTACATTTTATGACATGATAGAGGTATGTGAAAATAATCAGATCTTGGGAAATATATGTTAAGGTATATAAGTTGCCTAAGCAAGCATGTTAAGGTATCGTATTCTTCAGTTTAGCAAAAACGAGTGAAACAACTGGTAGAATGAAATGTGAATCCTTTAGAAAAAACAAACACAGAATAAAATCAGAGAGGTTTATTTCTTGCAGATAGGAAAGAATAAATAAAATCAATCTTTTTGCATTTCACTGATTTTTTTTTTTTTTTTTTTTAAAAAAAGTTTAAAATCGTCATGTGTGTTAGAGGTTTGTTTTGTGTTTGGGAAATCAAATGTTTCTGGAGTCCACAAATAAACTTTTATTTCCGCAGAGAAAACTTTTATTGTTCATTTGCTGTGAATTTGAATTGTCATTAGAATCGGTGAACTTCCAAATCTGTTCCGTCTGAAAGTTTACACTTGTTCTTTGAAAAGTAATGCTAACTGCAAGTTATTGAGAGTGTTTGTAGACTTCTTGCCTTGCAGAATAACAAGAAACTTTGTTACTTCTCAGAAAGTGTACAGAAAATGTATTATTTGCTTTAGTTAAATACAGAATTTTGAAAACCTTGTATTTCTTTTTCTCAGGCTGTTCGCTGCTATGAATCGCTAATTTTGAAAGCTGAAGGAAAGGTCGAGTCTGATTTCTTTTGTCAGTTAGGTCACTTCAACCTCTTATTGGAAGATTATCCAAAAGGTAAGGTTTTTTAGTACTTCTGATAAATGTCATTGGGGGAATTGTCATTTGATGTAGATAACACAATAGAACGAAAAACATTTTGATAACTCACTATTTTCTTGGTTTGTACTATATTTCAAAGCCCATAGCAGAATAAGACCGATGAATTCTTTGCGAAAACAGTTGTATTCTAACTTCTTGTTGTTCTTCTTCTTTTTTTTTTTTTTAATTGAAAAAAATCAACCACAACACTACTGGTTCAAGTATGAATATGAAGTTTATTTAGTTCATACAATAGTACCACACTGCCTACTTCATTTTTCTGGTTCATTATTACATGACTGTACAAACAGTTGAACTCATGCCTCTGAAGTTTTCCTGTGGGGGCGTGGGAGGCACAGGTGCATAGTACGAGAGCCTTAGTGCTTTCATGTATGTCCACAATCTCAACAGGGAAGGCTAGGCTGAAAGTGTTAATTCAAAAGCAAAAATCTGCAGTTAAAGTGTGTTTCAAGTTCTGTTTTAAATACATGTGGAATACATGAGTGGAAGAATGGGTGTAGGGGTTTGGGGGGGGGGAGGGGTGTGTGCATGTGTGTGGTTTTTTAGGTCTCTGCTTCATCAATCTTTGAAATTACTTTTTTTGCCATCATTGCAGCCAGTGAACATAGAACCTTATGTACACTTGTGCTTTGTTGCTTGTGGGTCAGTAGAGTGCTTTTTTGGTAGTGGTGTGGATTCCCAAAGATACTCTATAGTGTTGCTGACGGAGATACAGGGCTAGATCTTCAGCTTGTCCTGTTTCCACTTCATGTCACGCTGGGTGTCAGGCCCAGTGTCTGATAGCTGCCTCCCATCCAGTGATTGTGGGAGGTGTGGATGAGTATTAAGCCTTTTTGCATCTTACTCTATCTAGCTAATTACAACAGGTCAGAATATGTAATTTTTTTCATGGGATGTCTTTTTTCATTGTTGTTGCTTTTTAGTTTTAATATGAATGCAGTTCTGTTTGACTTTGTGTAAGGAAACAAACAACACCTCCACCCCGAAAATGTCTACTCGCACCCCACCCCTTTTTCCAAACACACAGTTTTTACGGTTACCTTGGGACATAGAAATAGGGAAATGAATTATAACTGATAGTAGTTCAAAAGTACTGCTTAGTAATTCAGGCTAGCTGTGGACCGTTTCATAGCAGTGTATCTATGTGTCTACTTGTTCACTATGTGTAACATAAAACAGTGTGAGTTAGAGTTCCTAGAAACCTACCTCGCCTTCATTTTTTAGGTGACAAATGTTTAGATCTTATATTACTAGGGAGGAATTTGCAGTTACCAAAATGCAGTATGTAAATTAGGCAGGCTTTGAATGATTGAGGCATCTGTCTCTTTCTTTTGAATATATGGGGAGCTTAAGGACCTTAGTACCCACAACTTGTGGGTTCCTAAGATGTTGGTACAATTGGTACCTACATCCCATCCAGCTGGCGTAATATAACCACTGGTGTTTCTAATTCCAGAAACATGGGAAAGCTGAAGGGAACGTGGCAATATGCTGGCTGTAGAATGGTCTGATCCCATGTTTTTGTTTTTATTTTATTTTATTTTTTAAAGAAAATTCAACACCACCCCCCCCACCCCTCCCCCAATAACTTACACTGTTGTTTCTGATTAGCCTAATACAGCTTGGTATGATGAATGCAGTATGGGTTATTGGATGTATTTTACTTAGTAAAGACAGTGCAGGATTGTGGGCTGAACTGTATTAGCTCTGCTGTTGAGTTGATAACAGTTAAGAGTGAGAGGACTAGATGTTGCTGTGGCTCAGAGGCAAGGTTTACTGACGGGGAGTCTGCTTTGTACTGTGTATATAGTTTTAAGAACAGGCATAAAAAATACAAATGATGGTTGAAAAT
>NW_009216982.1:0-296 GCF_000690835.1 Fulmarus glacialis | reverse complement strand
AGCATGAGCAGAACTGTGTGGGAAGACACATATAGGCATTAAAAACCTGAATTAAAATACTTAGTATTTTCTTAGATGCCTATTTAAAGTCACATCTCAATCATGAAAGAAGTCTCAAGAAGTGGGAAAACTTTATTAGTAATGAAGTATAAAAAAAAAAATAAGGTGCATCTGTATTTTCAAAGAAATGAGGCAGTAGTGAAAATAATACTGGAGGAATTTTAATTGATAGGAAAAGGGAAGTTAAAGGGGTTTTTTATTAAGTGGGGGACTGTCGTGGTTTAACCCCAGCCAGC
>NW_009216981.1:0-7246 GCF_000690835.1 Fulmarus glacialis | reverse complement strand
AACTCTATTCCAGCCGAAACCAGGACACCAGCATACCAGTTAATCAACTGATAACCTATTTTTGGGAACACACCTCACACTGCAAACTGTGCAAAATTAAAACCGACTTCAGACAAAAGTCATGCCAGCCTAGACACTGCCTGAACGCTGCTTTCCAGTGAGGCTTTCCTGCCCCGAGCTGAGTTGCCAAAGCGAAGGGCTTGTGCCCTGCACCACAGGGCAGAACTGCCATACAGCACCAAGCAGCTCAAAACCTAGGTGAAAAAGCAGCATCTAGGACAACTACGCCAAGAGCTAAAACACGGGCAAGCCACTGCCAGGCACCAGCAGAGCTGAAGTTAAGCTGAACTGAGGATGATTAGCTTCTGTCTCCATGCTCAAACGTTACTAAGTGGTGACTCGGCTCAGCATTAGAAATAATGCCACTGCAGAATGTCTAAATTAAAGACTGCCCAACTGCTCTTCTCCTGATGATTTTGGAAAAACCAAGACAATTGTTTAGACTGACCTGAGTCTCACAGTGTTTCACATCACCCAGCTCCCCAGTATAGTATAGCTATTTTCCGTTAGCATAGAACATCTGGATTTGACAGCAGTACGAGGTAGACTGTCTGTCTCTCGGTTACTTAAACCTATCATTAAAAACAGGACACACACCCCCCTGCCACCTTCTAATTTGTCTGCTACAGTTCCCAGACACTGGTTCTTGGTGAGCCTTTCTTCACTAGCTTAGAGAGCCTTTTAATTACCTGGTCTTTTCTCCCCGCCTGTCAAAACCATTTACCCTCAGTCTCATTTGAAGGTTTTAACACTTTTCCTCCCAGCACCTAAGTTGTTTGGGTTTTTTTCCTGCATCCCCTCAAACTTCCCCAGTCCCTCCTACAAAATCATGGCAGCATCATCAGCCCAACTGCAAACAGCCCAGCAAGTCACCTCGCTCCTCTCCCCCGCGTGCAGCCGAAGAGGGGGCAAGACGCTGCCCCACAGCACCCCACGCTGCGGGAGCAGCCTGCCCTCCACGCACACCTTGCCCAGGCAACCAGCTACCTGGCTGTACTTAGAAGGTGTATTTGATTTGCACTGGGGTCATGCCATCGGGGTTACATCACCTTCAATAGTACTCTCCGCTCCACCAGTCCTTCCACCACGCCTGTGTGCTTTCGGGAACAATTTTAAATGTACTCTCAGGTCACTGAGGAAAATAGGCCACTGTTTTCATCAGTGACCTGATTCTGAAGCTTGTTTGCATTGATCCCTTGACAATCTTCACTGAGAGCAACCTCCGCTGGGTGTCAGGTTCAACTGTCCTTTCCTACCACTTCATATTTCATGGTTTTCTCCTCTGCAGGTCATTCCAGCTCATGCTGCAGCCACTTCTCTGCCTTTCACAGCAGAGGAGCTACTAACAGAGCAACTGGAAGATGAAAGACAAGTCAGCAACAGCAAAGTCTGACAATTTGAGGCCATCACTTCATACAGCGAGCAGATTTTCTCCAGGTTAGCTCTAATGTTCAAGACCAGGACTCTAGAGGTTGAATGGCACACACAGATGCAATGTGGTGCATTGACAGGGGCAGAGAATCAAGTGCAGGGCAGCAAGTCCATGTAGCACTGGAGTGAAGCAGTTAAAATGAAATTTCTGTATGCACTGACTTAAAAGCAGGTAGGTGGAACAGCTGCTTCACTTTTGAATGAACTGACAGCTCTGAGCTGTTCCACAAAGATGTTGTGTCTTTAAAAGGTGGTTTCAGTACTGAGTCCAAGAGGACTTTAAGGCGGGGGAAAAAGACATTAAGACTTTGCACAAAGTGACAAAAGCCAATAAATTCGTACAAAACATTAACTATTTATCACCACATCATATTAAAGAAAAAAAACCTACCTGCTCGAAGCATTGCTAAAGATGTTCCAGTTTAGATCAGTGCCACAACAGCCAACTTCACACACGTTTCCAGATTGGCAGGTTCAAAACGGAGCCTGCTCGCGTCTTCCCATTGCTTATTTCTTGATGATCATTTTTAAATACAATGACTACTCAAGAAGTATCTTGAATAGTATTCCTGAACCACTGTTTTGCTAGTGACTGTAACATAAGAAGCCAAGGGAAAAAACCACATGAGATAGGTCTCTTTCAGAAAATGTTAAGAACGGTTCCTGTTAAAACTCAGTGCGAGAGATGAGAGGTTAACACATTTTGCATCAAGTAGCCCTACTGGACAGAAAGAAGTGCAAAACTTTCCATTTGCAGACTGTGAACACTTATGTGTTTAAATACTTGAGCATACACCGCCTCTAATTGCTGGAAGTTCCAATCACTAAACTGCAAACATCAGTCCCAGCATAGTTATCACTAATTAAAATGAGGATGAGATTGCTAGGTGTGTCAGGACTCCCTTCAAAACAAGCACAGAGCCACCCTCCCGCCCGCATGCTGTCTTGGGTAAACGCTACAGTCCCCCACAGCTCTGGCTGGCTCAGTCCCTCCTCACTGCCTCATGCTGTAGCACATGCTTATGTTGAAGCCTATCTCTTGGGTGACCTGAACAATGCAGTAGGTCAAATTCAGTCAACAGCATGGTCAATCACAGTCTAAAAATCTAGGAGGCCAGGCATTTAACATGCCAAAACATATTAGAGCCCGCACAGTCGAGAAAGAAATGGAAGTGCCATTAACTCAGGCATGAGAAGGACCTTGGAAGCAACCTAAGGTCCAAGTGTCGTCACATGGCTAAGTTGAGAACACCATCCAGCCTCAGCATGTGTTTGGGATGACAGCAGTCGCCAGCTCCAGATGAGACCTTCAGCTTACACTGTAGTCATAGCTCAGGCTTTCCTTTAATTGCTCCCCTGAAACAAGTATGTCTTGCACCCACAACTGCGCCTGCATCCATTGTAATGAAAGTCTCAGTAACGGAAAAACACTCTGGAATACCTACACTTGCAAAAATTAAAATAAAAGCAGCAGTAGAATTTTCATCCTTCTGCAGAAAAGTATCCCCTTGCCCTTAGAAGGCCCTGCTCTTATACTGCCTTCACTCCGCAGCTGTAGAGCCATGGGTATTTAAGCTGTTAATCCACAATGCAACAAACTTGTGGGATGCAAAAGGAAAAGGCTAAAAAAAATTAGGCAGCAATAGGAATAATGAGAAAGACTATCTTCTGCCTGGAATAAGAAAGAGTATCTTCTGCCTCTTATGCAGTGCCAAGGAAAGGATTCCAACCTAGCGATGCAAGGGTCAAATGACACAACACTTTCAGGATCTCACTGTCTTTTGGTTGCTTCTCCCTCCCTTTCTAATCACTTTTGAATCCAGCAGCAAATTTTATCCAGCTATGGCAGGCAGATGGGGGCCTCAAAGATATTACGTTCTTACAACTTCCTTGAAAATAGGCAAAAGGTTTAGCAGTGAAAAATAATCTTTCAACCCTGAGCGAGGAAAAGCTGCAACACAAGTTCAGTATTTATTAGAAAGGGAATCAACATAAGATACCAACCTCAATGGACAAAGCTGCAGAAAACCAGGCTTTGCTAACTCAGTTGTTCAGGCAACCATTTGTTTAAAACAAAAACTCTGGGTTTCTGCAAACAGGGAAAAAAGTCCTTCCCCGGTTTTTCCTAACTGTATTTAAGTGGAGTACACTACAATACTCCACATCAGACCTCAAACAGCTAGTTTCATCTTCAATCATGATTAATAGCAGTGGTGGGGGCATGGAAAGGCAGCTGTGAGAGGGGGTAAGACCCACAGCTAAATTTCTCCTTTTTTAACTGACCTGCTCAGGTTAAACACAATAAACCAAACTCCTCTCCCCCAGGAAGACCAATTGCAGGAGGAGAGACGTGTTTCGGGGAGCACCACGTGGAGCGGAGCCAGGAACGCCACCGGCACATCCCACAGCGCTGCAGCGCATCACACATGCCCCAGCAGTGCCCTGGCATCCTCAGAGGACACAAACCTGGGCGAGGATGACAGAGCCACCCTTTTCACTATGTAAGGAAAAGAGGAGACCACGAGGACAGGACTGCAAGCCCCCTTCTCAACCTGCAGAGGCAAACAGGCAGTGCCAGAGAGGCAGGCCTTCCTTCCCTCACCCCAAAAGCCCTGAGCCCCAGAAGTCATAAAATTGGCCGAGGCCAATCTTACAAATAAAGCTTTTTTTTTTTTTTAAACCCTCAGAATTAGAGGTCTGGGTATAAAATGAAAATCTGATACTCTAACTTGCAGCACATCTTACTGCACCTACTACATGATACGATTTCTAAGTGCAGAACAGTATTAAAGAAAGCACTCAAGAATGAATAGACCTACAAAAACAGCTTTATAAGCTTTAATAACTACCAGTTCTAATTGAAAAATCCATCTTCTTGAACAACGCAGCTACAACATACTGCCCACCCAAAATTAATGTTAACTATCTAAATTACATTTATTTAACTCTGGAAAAAACATATTCATTGTAATAAAGATTTTCCGCAACAGCTGCTTTTCTTAACCATGATCTCAACTTTATTCTCTTGAGAATAACTACTGAAGAGAAGCCAAATGTAAAATCCTGTTTCCTGTCAATTTAAGCAGATGTTTTTATGTAATCAAAAGCATTGTGGAGGCTCAAGCCAAATTGTATTCTCACTGCATTCTCAAAATAGGTCTACCAATGAAACACTAGCAAAAGAAGAAACATTTAGCAAGTTTATTACAGCTCTGAAACCTAAAAATCGCAATTCTCTTCAAAACAAGCTTGTACGTTGTGCGATAAAAACCAACCACAGAAATTCAAGTTTATAAATCACCAAGTTCCTTGAAAGCAAGTTCCCAGGGTCTACTTGGCAAGGATACAAGTCACACAGTAATGCTAATTAAGATTATTTTAAATAATTTTTGAATGCAAAATCACCATAACCAAAGTACACTGCAGTTTGGCAGCTTGCCGCTGTATCCTTTAACAACAGGAATCTGGGCTGCGAAATCTGAATGCATTTATTCTGACAGGCACCATCAAGTAGATGTTTAGCACAGTTCGACCCAAAACCAAAAGCACCAATCACTCATCATCTACTTCACATCAGGAAAATTTGCTGGCGTTACGAATGGGGAAAAAATGGATAATCAAGTGATGTTAACTCACAACAGAACTTTGATATCAGCTACGCACGATAATTGCACTTTCACAGCTCAGAAGGACAATACCAAAGTTCTCAGTCAGTTCTAGGAAAGCAGATCCACAGAAACAGAGAGGCAGATATAAGATATATACAGAGCAAAAATACTTCATACAAAAAAAATCCACCCCACGGGATATCAAACCCATTAAACTAGTATATTTTAGGGAAAAAGGAGGGACCCGACACGAGTGCTGTTTTTCAGGACTTATATGAAGTCCCATCTTTCCTCAAGCACATCATCTCTGTTTCTGGAGACAGGGTTAACTTCATCTTTGAGCGAACATTTAAGGAGAGGCCAAATTCCTTCTTGATTTTCCAGCTTGATTAACAGTACCCATAAAGTGCCTGAGGAAGTTGGGTTGAGAGAGAAAGAAGAACTTCCATCCCTTTTGTTTTTATTGTGTATTAATCACGTTAAACAAACATCCCCTCATCAAGGTTGGAACAAATCAAGTCATGAAGGCAAAGACCATTTTTCCTTTTAAAAAAGTTACACTGCATGCTATTGAAACATGGTTTATGCCATTTATCATCTTAGCCTATAAAAAGGTTATCCACACTAAGTTCGCTGGTATAACTCCAGCAATATGCCATATTTAGCACAGATAAGTCTTACATCAAAAATAGTGCTTGAGCCAGCAGAATACATCTCCCCAGGGCATTGCATAACTTTGGCGCTATGACTGCATCCACTTTAGGGCTTTTGCTTTGGCTCCAACATAACTAAGGAGTTCAGTTTATTTACAGACTCCAAAGTGACACATCAGCGTCAATAGAACACATTACTACACGGGGCAGGAACAGTGGCTTTAAGAATGTCTGAAAGTTTGGTCACACTAAAGCCATGCCATTCACCACACGAGTCTCACAACAGTTTCATCCTTTTGGTATTTAGTTACTTCTCCAGGAGCCACACCAAAAAAAGCAATGAAAACGCAAACAGCCATGAACCACTGCAGCAACAGCACCTACTAACAGCGCTTTGTTGAGCTGCTCCAAACCTTGATTCACATGCTGCCAAAATGCACCTGAAGCAGCAGCCAGGGAGGCCCCCTGCTTTAAGAGGACTATTAGCAAATGCAGTTACTGCTGTCCCCCGCGACCACCCAGGGCTGTCTGGCAAGGCGCAGGGGTGCTTGTGGAGGACGGGTGCGTGGAGGCACGCTCAGTAATCCTCCCGGCCCTCTGAAGATTGAAAGAGCCACAGCTGAAAGACCAAATCTAGCCTGGGGTTTCAACTTTTAGGAAAGATCTGAGATTTTTTCCAGGTGGTTCGCACAAAAGCAAGAGAATAATCAGATGCTGAGGATAGGCAGAGTGACCAATGAAGAAATATCAATAGAATTAGGACCGTAAGGTGTTTAAATATGTAAAACAACAGGAATAAGCTCACTGGCTAGCCTGTTGCAGACAGGACAAGTAGTAACGGCTTTCTACTGCAGAAGTGGAGATTTGGGAAAATGAAGCACGAAATAAAGTGCCTGGGGGAGAGATGTGGTCTAACACCAGGCTAGAGAGACAACTGGTAAGAACAGGAGTCCCTCCCCTGAGTGCAACCAAGGAGGCGATGCGGACAGGACCTCGCAACCACCCTTCTCCTCCAAGTCCACGGTCCTTCATCCATCAGAACTGATTCAACCAAGAAAACAAGTGCACCGCGGTAAGATGCGGAGCACTGATTCATCATCCCATGGATGCTGAAGGGCATAGTTCCTGGACCGCCCTCCATCACCACTTGCTCTCATCTCTCAGTTCCTCCGCCAGCACCTGCACTTGCTGAATCTTTCCACAAGCCAAATTTAAAGGAGTTTGTGAAGGGGTCTGAGGAGTGCCAAGCTGCCAGCAGCTAAGAGAGAAGTTAAGACCATTCCGCTTCTTATCTCCCCACCACCAGGCACCAGTGGCAAGCCTCTCGTAGCTCTAAGTGATCTGTCACCCCTTTGGGAATTGCTTCTGGCAGTGCAGGTCTTTGGGAGGGCTCCTCTCAATGTCCGCGTCTTCATCTGCGTCCCACTGCCCCACCACAGCTCCTGATGCCGACCCCGCGAGCAGAGCGGCTCTCTGCTGCCCGCACGTACCTTG
>NW_009216980.1:0-580 GCF_000690835.1 Fulmarus glacialis | reverse complement strand
GGGGGTGCGGGCGGGGCGGTGGGAAGTTTCTACTCGTTTTCTGCTGTCTGTGAGGTGTCCAGGGATGTACCCGCGCCAGGGCTGCGTTGTGCAGCAAGGGTGTTCCTAGGGCGAACGAATTTGGCATTTGGCACCATATCTTGTGCTTAGGGAACAGTCCTATTGCTGTTCTCTTAGAAAAGTGATTGCTAAAGAGCATTTACAGCTACAGTAAAGTGAGGTACGCTCCTCTGCGTGATGAGCTACACTAGCTTTTCAGTCAGACTTCCTTTATTCTGCCTGATGTTGATCTAACACAGGTGAAATTATTTCAGTATTTCCTTGAGGAAAGGTATAAGACCTGGTTTCGGCAGCAGAACTGTGCGTGTATGTATCAGCATATTTTCAATACAGGAGTTTGGCTTAGGTAAAATCACAGATGTCACTCAGGTCAATGGTCTGGGATACTCCTCCAGACATTCAGGCTCCTGAATGTGTCCAAGTCCAACTCCCCAGCTGCGCATTGTCTGTGTTCTGGCCCTTCTGTGTGTGGAAGGGTAGAGGTGGTAAGGAAAGAGTAGAATCATAGAATCATAGAATC